>NW_027458274.1:0-56192 GCF_050624435.1 Tenrec ecaudatus | reverse complement strand
TAGGGCTCCCCTAGCCTTCAGGCTAGGGCTCCCCTAGGCTTTAGGCTAGGGCTCCCCTAGGCTAAGGCTAGGGCTCCCCTAGCCTTCAGGCTAGGGCTCCCCTAGGCTTTAGGCTAGGGCTCCCCTAGGCTAAGGCTAGGGCTCCCCTAGCCTTCAGGCTAGGGCTCCCCTAGGCTTTAGGCTAGGGCTCCCCTAGGCTAAGGCTAGGGCTCCCCTAGCCTTCAGGCTAGGGCTCCCCTAGGCTTTAGGCTAGGGCTCCCCTAGGCTAAGGCTAGGGCTCCCCTAGCCTTCAGGCTAGGGCTCCCCTAGGCTTTAGGCTAGGGCTCCCCTAGGCTAAGGCTAGGGCTCCCCTAGCCTTCAGGCTAGGGCTCCCCTAGGCTTTAGGCTAGGGCTCCCCTAGGCTAAGGCTAGGGCTCCCCTAGCCTTCAGGCTAGGGCTCCCCTAGGCTTTAGGCTAGGGCTCCCCTAGGCTAAGGCTAGGGCTCCCCTAGCCTTCAGGCTAGGGCTCCCCTAGGCTTTAGGCTAGGGCTCCCCTAGGCTAAGGCTAGGGCTCCCCTAGCCTTCAGGCTAGGGCTCCCCTAGGCTTTAGGCTAGGGCTCCCCTAGGCTAAGGCTAGGGCTCCCCTAGCCTTCAGGCTAGGGCTCTCCTAGGCTTTAGGCTAGGGCTCCCCTAGGCTAAGGCTAGGGCTCCCCTAGCCTTCAGGCTAGGGCACCCCTAGGCTTTAGGCTCCCCTAGGCTAAGGCTAGGGCTCCCCTAGCCTTCAGGCTAGGGCACCCCTAGGCTTTAGGCTAGGGCTCCCCTAGGCTAAGGCTAGGGCTCCCCTAGCCTTCAGGCTAGGGCACCCCTAGGCTTTAGGCTCCCCTAGGCTAAGGCTAGGGCTCCCCTAGCCTTCAGGCTAGGGCACCCCTAGGCTTTAGGCTAGGGCTCCCCTAGGCTAAGGCTAGGGCTCCCCTAGCCTTCAGGCTAGGGCACCCCTAGGCTTTAGGCTCCCCTAGGCTAAGGCTAGGGCTCCCCTAGCCTTCAGGCTAGGGCACCCCTAGGCTTTAGGCTCCCCTAGGCTAAGGCTAGGGCTCCCCTAGCCTTCAGGCTAGGGCACCCCTAGGCTTTAGGCTCCCCTAGGCTAAGGCTAGGGCTCCCCTAGCCTTCAGGCTAGGGCACCCCTAGGCTTTAGGCTCCCCTAGGCTAAGGCTAGGGCTCCCCTAGCCTTCAGGCTAGGGCACCCCTAGGCTTTAGGCTCCCCTAGGCTAAGGCTAGGGCTCCCCTAGCCTTCAGGCTAGGGCACCCCTAGGCTTTAGGCTAGGGCTCCCCTAGGCTAAGGCTAGGGCTCCCCTAGCCTTCAGGCTAGGGCACCCCTAGGCTTTAGGCTCCCCTAGGCTAAGGCTAGGGCTCCCCTAGCCTTCAGGCTAGGGCACCCCTAGGCTTTAGGCTCCCCTAGGCTAAGGCGAGGGCTCCCCTAGCCTTCAGGCTAGGGCACCCCTAGGCTTCGGGCTCCCCTAGGCTAAGGCTAGGGCTCCCCTAGCCTTCAGGCTAGGGCACCCCTAGGCTTCAGGCTCCCCTAGGCTAAGGCTAGGGCTCCCCTAGCCTTCAGGCTAGGGCACCCCTAGGCTTCAGGCTCCCCTAGGCTAAGGCTAGGGCTCCCCTAGCCTTCAGGCTAGGGCACCCCTAGGCTTCAGGCTCCCCTAGGCTAAGGCTAGGGCTCCCCTAGCCTTCAGGCTAGGGCACCCCTAGGCTTCAGGCTCCCCTAGGCTAAGGCTAGGGCTTCCCTAGCGTTCAGGCTAGGGCACCCCTAGGCTTCAGGCTCCCCTAGGCTAAGGCTAGGGCTCCCCTAGCCTTCAGGCTAGGGCACCCCTAGGCTTCAGGCTCCCCTAGGCTAAGGCTAGGGCTCCCCTAGCCTTCAGGCTAGGGCACCCCTAGGCTTTAGGCTCCCCTAGGCTAAGGCTAGGGCTCCCCTAGCCTTCAGGCTAGGGCACCCCTAGGCTTTAGGCTCCCCTAGGCTAAGGCTAGGGCTCCCCTAGCCTTCAGGCTAGGGCACCCCTAGGCTTTAGGCTAGGGCTCCCCTAGGATAAGGCTAGGGCTCCCCTAGCCTTCAGGCTAGGGCACCCCTAGGCTTTAGGCTAGGGCTCCCCTAGGCTAAGGCTAGGGCTCCCCTAGCCTTCAGGCTAGGGCACCCCTAGGCTTTAGGCTAGGGCTCCCCTAGGCTAAGGCTAGGGCTCCCCTAGCCTTCAGGCTAGGGCACCCCTAGGCTTTAGGCTAGGGCTCCCCTAGGCTAAGGCTAGGGCTCCCCTAGCCTTCAGGCTAGGGCACCCCTAGGCTTTAGGCTAGGGCTCCCCTAGGCTAAGGCTAGGGCTCCCCTAGCCTTCAGGCTAGGGCACCCCTAGGCTTTAGGCTAGGGCTCCCCTAGGCTAAGGCTAGGGTTCCCCTAGCCTTCAGGCTAGGGCACCCCTAGGCTTTAGGCTAGGGCTCCCCTAGGCTAAGGCTAGGGCTCCCCTAGCCTTCAGGCTAGGGCACCCCTAGGCTTTAGGCTAGGGCTCCCGTAGGCTAAGGCTAGGGCTCCCCAAGCCTTCAGGCTAGGGCACCCCTAGGCTTTAGGCTAGGGCTCCCCTAGGCTAAGGCTAGGGCTCCCCAAGCCTTCAGGCTAGGGCACCCCTAGGCTTTAGGCTAGGGCTCCCCTAGGCTAAGGCTAGGGCTCCCCTAGCCTTCAGGCTAGGGCACCCCTAGACTTTAGGCTAGGGCTCCCCTAGGCTAAGGCTAGGGCTCCCCTAGCCTTCAGGCTAGGGCACCCCTAGGCTTTAGGCTAGGGCTCCCCTAGGCTAAGGCTAGGGCTCCCCTAGCCTTCAGGCTAGGGCACCCCTAGGCTTTAGGCTAGGGCTCCCCTAGGCTAAGGCTAGGGCTCCCCTAGCCTTCAGGCTAGGGCACCCCTAGGCTTTAGGCTAGGGCTCCCCTAGGCTAAGGCTAGGGCTCCCCTAGCCTTCAGGCTAGGGCACCCCTAGGCTTTAGGCTAGGGCTCCCCTAGGCTAAGGCTAGGGCTCCCCTAGCCTTCAGGCTAGGGCACCCCTAGGCTTTAGGCTAGGGCTCCCCTAGGCTAAGGCTAGGGCTCCCCTAGCCTTCAGGCTAGGGCACCCCTAGGCTTTAGGCTAGGGCTCCCCTAGGCTAAGGCTAGGGCTCCCCTAGCCTTCAGGCTAGGGCACCCCTAGGCTTTAGGCTAGGGCTCCCCTAGGCTAAGGCTAGGGCTCCCCTAGCCTTCAGGCTAGGGCACCCCTAGGCTTTAGGCTAGGGCTCCCCTAGGCTAAGGCTAGGGCTCCCCTAGCCTTCAGGCTAGGGCACCCCTAGGCTTTAGGCTAGGGCTCCCCTAGGCTAAGGCTAGGGCTCCCCTAGCCTTCAGGCTAGGGCACCCCTAGGCTTTAGGCTAGGGGTCCCCTAGGCTAAGGCTAGGGCTCCCCTAGCCTTCAGGCTAGGGCACCCCTAGGCTTTAGGCTCCCCTAGGCTAAGGCTAGGGCTCCCCTAGCCTTCAGGCTAGGGCACCCCTAGGCTTTAGGCTCCCCTAGGCTAAGGCTAGGGCTCCCCTAGCCTTCAGGCTAGGGCACCCCTAGGCTTTAGGCTCCCCTAGGCTAAGGCTAGGGCTCCCCTAGCCTTCAGGCTAGGGCACCCCTAGGCTTTAGGCTCCCCTAGGCTAAGGCTAGGGCTCCCCTAGCCTTCAGGCTAGGGCACCCCTAGGCTTTAGGCTCCCCTAGGCTAAGGCTAGGGCTCCCCTAGCCTTCAGGCTAGGGCACCCCTAGGCTTTAGGCTCCCCTAGGCTAAGGCTAGGGCTCCCCTAGCCTTCAGGCTAGGGCACCCCTAGGCTTTAGGCTAGGGCTCCCCTAGGCTAAGGCTAGGGCTCCCCTAGCCTTCCGGCTAGGGCACCCCTAGGCTTTAGACTAGGGCTCCCCTAGGCTAAGGCTAGGGCTCCCCTAGCCTTCCGGCTAGGGCACCCCTAGGCTTTAGGCTAGGGCTCCCCTAGGCTAAGGCTAGGGCTCCCCTAGCCTTCAGGCTAGGGCACCCCTAGGCTTTAGGCTAGGGCTCCCCTAGGCTAAGGCTAGGGCTCCCCTAGCCTTCAGGCTAGGGCACCCCTAGGCTTTAGGCTAGGGCTCCCCTAGGCTAAGGCTAGGGCTCCCCTAGCCTTCAGGCTAGGGCACCCCTAGGCTTTAGGCTAGGGCTCCCCTAGGCTAAGGCTAGGGCTCCCCTAGCCTTCAGGCTAGGGCACCCCTAGGCTTTAGGCTAGGGCTCCCCTAGGCTAAGGCTAGGGCTCCCCTAGCCTTCAGGCTAGGGCACCCCTAGGCTTTAGGCTAGGGCTCCCCTAGGCTAAGGCTAGGGCTCCCCTAGCCTTCAGGCTAGGGCACCCCTAGGCTTTAGGCTAGGGCTCCCCTAGGCTAAGGCTAGGGCTCTCCTAGCCTTCAGGCTAGGGCACCCCTAGGCTTTAGGCTAGGGCTCCCCTAGGCTAAGGCTAGGGCTCCCCTAGCCTTCAGGCTAGGGCACCCCTAGGCTTTAGGCTAGGGCTCCCCTAGGCTAAGGCTAGGGCTCCCCTAGTCTTCAGGCTAGGGCACCCCTAGGCTTTAGGCTAGGGCTCCCCTAGGCTAAGGCTAGGGCTCCCCTAGCCTTCAGGCTAGGGCACCCCTAGGCTTTAGGCTAGGGCTCCCCTAGGCTAAGGCTAGGGCTCCCCTAGCCTTCAGGCTAGGGCACCCCTAGGCTTTAGGCTAGGGCTCCCCTAGGCTAAGGCTAGGGCTCCCCTAGCCTTCAGGCTAGGGCACCCCTAGGCTTTAGGCTAGGGCTCCCCTAGGCTAAGGCTAGGGCTCCCCTAGCCTTCAGGCTAGGGCACCCCTAGGCTTTAGGCTAGGGCTCCCCTAGGCTAAGGCTAGGGCTCCCCTAGCGTTCAGGCTAGGGCACCCCTAGGCTTTAGGCTAGGGCTCCCCTAGGCTAAGGCTAGGGCTCCCCTAGCCTTCAGGCTAGGGCACCCCTAGGCTTTAGGCTAGGGCTCCCCTAGGCTAAGGCTAGGGCTCCCCTAGCCTTCAGGCTAGGGCACCCCTAGGCTTTAGGCTAGGGCTCCCCTAGGCTAAGGCTAGGGCTCCCCTAGCCTTCAGGCTAGGGCACCCCTAGGCTTTAGGCTAGGGCTCCCCTAGGCTAAGGCTAGGGCTCCCCTAGCCTTCAGGCTAGGGCACCCCTAGGCTTTAGGCTAGGGCTCCCCTAGGCAAAGGCTAGGGCTCCCCTAGCCTTCAGGCTAGGGCACCCCTAGGCTTTAGGCTAGGGCTCCCCTAGGCTAAGGCTAGGGCTCCCCTAGCCTTCAGGCTAGGGCAGCCCTAGGCTTTAGGCTAGGGCTCCCCTAGGCTAAGGCTAGGGCTCCCCTAGCCTTCAGGCTAGGGCAGCCCTAGGCTTTAGGCTAGGGCTCCCCTAGGCTAAGGCTAGGGCTCCCCTAGCCTTCAGGCTAGGGCACCCCTAGGCTTTAGGCTAGGGCTCCCCTAGGCTAAGGCTAGGGCTCCCCTAGCCTTCAGGCTAGGGCACCCCTAGGCTTTAGGCTCCCCTAGGCTAAGGCTAGGGCTCCCCTAGCCTTCAGGCTAGGGCACCCCTAGGCTTTAGGCTCCCCTAGGCTAAGGCTAGGGCTCCCCTAGCCTTCAGGCTAGGGCACCCCTAGGCTTTAGGCTCCCCTAGGCTAAGGCTAGGGCTCCCCTAGGCTAAGGCTAGGGCTCCCATAGCCTTCAGGCTAGGGCACCCCTAGGCTTTAGGCTAGGGCTCCCCTAGGCTAAGGCTAGGGCTCCCCTAGCCTTCAGGCTAGGGCACCCCTAGGCTTTAGGCTAGGGCTCCCCTAGGCTAAGGCTAGGGCTCCCCTAGCCTTCAGGCTAGGGCAACCCTAGGCTTTAGGCTAGGGCTCCCCTAGGCTAAGGCTAGGGCTCCCCTAGCCTTCAGGCTAGGGCACCCCTAGGCTTTAGGCTAGGGCTCCCCTAGGCTAAGGCTAGGGCTCCCCTAGCCTTCAGGCTAGGGCACCCCTAGGCTTTAGGCTAGGGCTCCCCTAGGCTAAGGCTAGGGCTCCCCTAGCCTTCAGGCTAGGGCACCCCTAGGCTTTAGGCTAGGGCTCCCCTAGGCTAAGGCTAGGGCTCCCCTAGCCTTCAGGCTAGGGCACCCCTAGGCTTTAGGCTAGGGCTCCCCTAGGCTAAGGCTAGGGCTCCCCTAGCCTTCAGGCTAGGGCACCCCTAGGCTTTAGGCTAGGGCTCCCCTAGGCTAAGGCTAGGGCTCCCCTAGCCTTCAGGCTAGGGCACCCCTAGGCTTTAGGCTAGGGCTCCCCTAGGCTAAGGCTAGGGCTCCCCTAGCCTTCAGGCTAGGGCACCCCTAGGCTTTAGGCTAGGGCTCCCCTAGGCTAAGGCTAGGGCTCCCCTAGCCTTCAGGCTAGGGCACCCCTAGGCTTTAGGCTTCGGCTCCCCTAGGCTAAGGCTAGGGCTCCCCTAGCCTTCAGGCTAGGGCACCCCTAGGCTTTAGGCTAGGGCTCCCCTAGGCTAAGGCTAGGGCTCCCCTAGCCTTCAGGCTAGGGCACCCCTAGGCTTTAGGCTAGGGCTCCCCTAGGCTAAGGCTAGGGCTCCCCTAGCCTTCAGGCTAGGGCACCCCTAGGCTTTAGGCTAGGGTTCCCCTAGGCTAAGGCTAGGGCTCCCCTAGCCTTCAGGCTAGGGCACCCCTAGGCTTTAGGCTAGGGCTCCGCTAGGCTAAGGCTAGGGCTCCCCTAGCCTTCAGGCTAGGGCACCCCTAGGCTTTAGGCTAGGGCTCCCCTAGGCTAAGGCTAGGGCTCCCCTAGCCTTCAGGCTAGGGCACCCCTAGGCTTTAGGCTAGGGCTCCCCTAAGCTAAGGCTAGGGCTCCCCTAGCCTTCAGGCTAGGGCACCCCTAGGCTTTAGGCTAGGGCTCCCCTAGGCTAAGGCTAGGGCTCCCCTAGCCTTCAGGCTAGGGCACCCCTAGGCTTTAGGCTAGGGCTCCCCTAGGCTAAGGCTAGGGCTCCCCTAGCCTTCAGGCTAGGGCACCCCTAGGCTTTAGGCTAGGGCTCCCCTAGGCTAAGGCTAGGGCTCCCCTAGCCTTCAGGCTAGGGCACCCCTAGGCTTTAGGCTAGGGCTCCCCTAGGCTAAGGCTAGGGCTCCCCTAGCCTTCAGGCTAGGGCACCCCTAGGCTTTAGGCTAGGGCTCCCCTAGGCTAAGGCTAGGGCTCCCCTAGCCTTCAGGCTAGGGCACCCCTAGGCTTTAGGCTAGGGCTCCCCTAGGCTAAGGCTAGGGCTCCCCTAGCCTTCAGGCTAGGGCACCCCTAGGCTTTAGGCTAGGGCTCCCCTAGGCTAAGGCTAGGGCTCCCCTAGCCTTCAGGCTAGGGCACCCCTAGGCTTTAGGCTAGGGCTCCCCTAGGCTAAGGCTAGGGCTCCCCTAGCCTTCAGGCTAGGGCACCCCTAGGCTTTAGGCTAGGGCTCCCCTAGGCTAAGGCTAGGGCTCCCCTAGCCTTCAGGCTAGGGCACCCCTAGGCTCTAGGCTCCCCTAGGCTAAGGCTAGGGCTGCCCTAGCCTTCAGGCTAGGGCACCCCTAGGCTCTAGGCTCCCCTAGGCTAAGGCTAGGGCTCCCCTAGCCTTCAGGCTAGGGCACCCCTAGGCTCTAGGCTCCCCTAGGCTAAGGCTAGGGCTCCCCTAGCCTTCAGGCTAGGGCACCCCTAGGCTCTAGGCTCCCCTAGGCTAAGGCTAGGGCTCCCCTAGCCTTCAGGCTATGGCACCCCTAGGCTTTAGGCTAGGGCTCCCCTAGGCTAAGGCTAGGGCTCCCCTAGCCTTCAGGCTAGGGCACCCCTAGGCTTTAGGCTAGGGCTCCCCTAGGCAAAGGCTAGGGCTCCCCTAGCCTTCAGGCTAGGGCACCCCTAGGCTTTAGGCTAGGGCTCCCCTAGGCTAAGGCTAGGGCTCCCCTAGCCTTCAGGCTAGGGCAGCCCTAGGCTTTAGGCTAGGGCTCCCCTAGGCTAAGGCTAGGGCTCCCCTAGCCTTCAGGCTAGGGCAGCCCTAGGCTTTAGGCTAGGGCTCCCCTAGGCTAAGGCTAGGGCTCCCCTAGCCTTCAGGCTAGGGCAGCCCTAGGCTTTAGGCTAGGGCTCCCCTAGGCTAAGGCTAGGGCTCCCCTAGCCTTCAGGCTAGGGCAGCCCTAGGCTTTAGGCTAGGGCTCCCCTAGGCTAAGGCTAGGGCTCCCCTAGCCTTCAGGCTAGGGCAGCCCTAGGCTTTAGGCTAGGGCTCCCCTAGGCTAAGGCTAGGGCTCCCCTAGCCTTCAGGCTAGGGCAGCCCTAGGCTTTAGGCTAGGGCTCCCCTAGGCTAAGGCTAGGGCTCCCCTAGCCTTCAGGCTAGGGCAGCCCTAGGCTTTAGGCTAGGGCTCCCCTAGGCTAAGGCTAGGGCTCCCCTAGCCTTCAGGCTAGGGCACCCCTAGGCTTTAGGCTAGGGCTCCCCTAGGCTAAGGCTAGGGCTCCCCTAGCCTTCAGGCTAGGGCACCCCTAGGCTTTAGGCTAGGGCTCCCCTAGGCTAAGGCTAGGGCTCCCCTAGCCTTCAGGCTAGGGCACCCCTAGGCTTTAGGCTAGGGCTCCCCTAGGCTAAGGCTAGGGCTCCCCTAGCCTTCAGGCTAGGGCACCCCTAGGCTTTAGGCTAGGGCTCCCCTAGGCTAAGGCTAGGGCTCCCCTAGCCTTCAGGCTAGGGCACCCCTAGGCTTTAGGCTAGGGCTCCCCTAGGCTAAGGCTAGGGCTCCCCTAGCCTTCAGGCTAGGGCACCCCTAGGCTTTAGGCTAGGGCTCCCCTAGGCTAAGGCTAGGGCTCCCCTAGCCTTCAGGCTAGGGCACCCCTAGGCTTTAGGCTAGGGCTCCCCTAGGCTAAGGCTAGGGCTCCCCTAGCCTTCAGGCTAGGGCACCCCTAGGCTTTAGGCTAGGGCTCCCCTAGGCTAAGGCTAGGGCTCCCCTAGCCTTCAGGCTAGGGCACCCCTAGGCTTTAGGCTAGGGCTCCGCTAGGCTAAGGCTAGGGCTCCCCTAGCCTTCAGGCTAGGGCACCCCTAGGCTTTAGGCTAGGGCTCCCCTAGGCTAAGGCTAGGGCTCCCCTAGCCTTCAGGCTAGGGCACCCCTAGGCTTTAGGCTAGGGCTCCCCTAGGCTAAGGCTAGGGCTCCCCTAGCCTTCAGGCTAGGGCACCCCTAGGCTTTAGGCTAGGGCTCCCCTAGGCTAAGGCTAGGGCTCCCCTAGCCTTCAGGCTAGGGCACCCCTAGGCTTTAGGCTAGGGCTCCCCTAGGCTAAGGCTAGGGCTCCCCTAGCCTTCAGGCTAGGGCACCCCTAGGCTTTAGGCTAGGGCTCCCCTAGGCTAAGGCTAGGGCTCCCCTAGCCTTCAGGCTAGGGCACCCCTAGGCTTTAGGCTAGGGCTCCCCTAGGCTAAGGCTAGGGCTCCCCTAGCCTTCAGGCTAGGGCACCCCTAGGCTTTAGGCTAGGGCTCCCCTAGGCTAAGGCTAGGGCTCCCCTAGCCTTCAGGCTAGGGCACCCCTAGGCTTTAGGCTAGGGCTCCCCTAGGCTAAGGCTAGGGCTCCCCTAGCCTTCAGGCTAGGGCACCCCTAGGCTTTAGGCTAGGGCTCCCCTAGGCTAAGGCTAGGGCTCCCCTAGCCTTCAGGCTAGGGCACCCCTAGGCTTTAGGCTAGGGCTCCCCTAGGCTAAGGCTAGGGCTCCCCTAGCCTTCAGGCTAGGGCACCCCTAGGCTTTAGGCTAGGGCTCCCCTAGGCTAAGGCTAGGGCTCCCCTAGCCTTCAGGCTAGGGCACCCCTAGGCTTTAGGCTAGGGCTCCCCTAGGCTAAGGATAGGGCTCCCCTAGACTTCAGGCTAGGGCACCCCTAGGCTTTAGGCTAGGGCTCCCCTAGGCTAAGGATAGGGCTCCCCTAGCCTTCAGGCTAGGGCACCCCTAGGCTCTAGGCTCCCCTAGGCTAAGGATAGGGCTGCCCTAGCCTTCAGGCTAGGGCACCCCTAGGCTCTAGGCTCCCCTAGGCTAAGGCTAGGGCTCCCCTAGCCTTCAGGCTAGGGCACCCCTAGGCTCTAGGCTCCCCTAGGCTAAGGCTAGGGCTCCCCTAGCCTTCAGGCTAGGGCACCCCTAGGCTCTAGGCTCCCCTAGGCTAAGGCTAGAGCTCCCCTAGCCTTCAGGCTAGGGCACCCCTAGGCTTTAGGCTAGGGCTCCCCTAGGCTAAGGCTAGGGCTCCCCTAGCCTTCAGGCTAGGGCACCCCTAGGCTTTAGGCTAGGGCTCCCCTAGGCTAAGGCTAGGGCTCCCCTAGCCTTCAGGCTAGGGAACCCCTAGGCTTTAGGCTAGGGCTCCCCTAGGCTAAGGCTAGGGCTCCCCTAGCCTTCAGGCTAGGGCAGCCCTAGGCTTTAGGCTAGGGCTCCCCTAGGCTAAGGCTAGGGCTCCCCTAGCCTTCAGGCTAGGGCAGCCCTAGGCTTTAGGCTAGGGCTCCCCTAGGCTAAGGCTAGGGCTCCCCTAGCCTTCAGGCTAGGGCAGCCCTAGGCTTTAGGCTAGGGCTCCCCTAGGCTAAGGCTAGGGCTCCCCTAGCCTTCAGGCTAGGGCAGCCCTAGGCTTTAGGCTAGGGCTCCCCTAGGCTAAGGCTAGGGCTCCCCTAGCCTTCAGGCTAGGGCAGCCCTAGGCTTTAGGCTAGGGCTCCCCTAGGCTAAGGCTAGGGCTCCCCTAGCCTTCAGGCTAGGGCAGCCCTAGGCTTTAGGCTAGGGCTGCCCTAGGCTAAGGCTAGGGCTCCCCTAGCCTTCAGGCTAGGGCAGCCCTAGGCTTTAGGCTAGGGCTCCCCTAGGCTAAGCTAAGGCTCCCCTAGCCTTCAGGCTAGGGCAGCCCTAGGCTTTAGGCTAGGGCTCCCCTAGGCTAAGGCTAGGGCTCCCCTAGCCTTCAGGCTAGGGCAGCCCTAGGCTTTAGGCTAGGGCTCCCCTAGGCTAAGGCTAGGGCTCCCCTAGCCTTCAGGCTAGGGCAGCCCTAGGCTTTAGGCTAGGGCTCCCCTAGGCTAAGGCTAGGGCTCCCCTAGCCTTCAGGCTAGGGCAGCCCTAGGCTTTAGGCTAGGGCTCCCCTAGGCTAAGGCTAGGGCTCCCCTAGCCTTCAGGCTAGGGCACCCCTAGGCTTTAGGCTAGGGCTCCCCTAGGCTAAGGCTAGGGCTCCCCTAGCCTTCAGGCTAGGGCAGCCCTAGGCTTTAGGCTAGGGCTCCCCTAGGCTAAGGCTAGGGCTCCCCTAGCCTTCAGGCTAGGGCAGCCCTAGGCTTTAGGCTAGGGCTCCCCTAGGCTAAGGCTAGGGCTCCCCTAGCCTTCAGGCTAGGGCAGCCCTAGGCTTTAGGCTAGGGCTCCCCTAGGCTAAGGCTAGGGCTCCCCTAGCCTTCAGGCTAGGGCAGCCCTAGGCTTTAGGCTCCCCTAGGCTAAGGCTAGGGCTCCCCTAGCCTTCAGGCTAGGGCAGCCCTAGGCTTTAGGCTCCCCTAGGCTAAGGCTAGGGCTCCCCTAGCCTTCAGGCTAGGGCACCCCTAGGCTTTAGGCTCCCCTAGGCTAAGGCTAGGGCTCCCCTAGCCTTCAGGCTAGGGCACCCCTAGGCTTTAGGCTCCCCTAGGCTAAGGCTAGGGCTCCCCTAGCCTTCAGGCTAGGGCACCCCTAGGCTTTAGGCTCCCCTAGGCTAAGGCTAGGGCTCCCCTAGCCTTCAGGCTAGGGCACCCCTAGGCTTTAGGCTCCCCTAGGCTAAGGCTAGGGCTCCCCTAGCCTTCAGGCTAGGGCACCCCTAGGCTTTAGGCTCCCCTAGGCTAAGGCTAGGGCTCCCCTAGCCTTCAGGCTAGGGCTCCCCTAGCCTTCAGGTAGGGCACCCCTAGGCTTTAGGCTCGCCTAGGCTCAGGCTAGGGCTCCCCTAGCCTTCAGGCTAGGGCACCCCTAGGCTTTAGGCTCCCCTAGGCTCAGGCTAGGGCTCCCCTAGCCTTCAGGCTAGGGCACCCCTAGGCTTTAGGCTCCCCTAGGCTCAGGCTAGGGCTCCCCTAGCCTTCAGGCAAGGGCACCCCTAGGCTTTAGGCTCCGCTAGGCTCAGGCTAGGGCTCCCCTAGCCTTCAGGCTAGGGCACCCCTAGGCTTTAGGCTCCCCTAGGCTCAGGCTAGGGCTCCCCTAGCCTTCAGGCTAGGGCACCCCTAGGCTTTAGGCTCCCCTAGGCTCAGGCTAGGGCTCCCCTAGCCTTCAGGCTAGGGCACCCCTAGGCTTTAGGCTCCCCTAGGCTCAGGCTAGGGCTCCCCTAGCCTTCAGGCTAGGGCACCCCTAGGCTTTAGGCTCCCCTAGGCTCAGGCTAGGGCTCCCCTAGCCTTCAGGCTAGGGCACCCCTAGGCTTTAGGCTCCCCTAGGCTCAGGCTAGGGCTCCCCTAGCCTTCAGGCTAGGGCACCCCTAGGCTTTAGGCTCCCCTAGGCTCAGGCTAGGGCTCCCCTAGCCTTCAGGCTAGGGCACCCCTAGGCTTTAGGCTCCCCTAGGCTCAGGCTAGGGCTCCCCTAGCCTTCAGGCTAGGGCACCCCTAGGCTTTAGGCTCCCCTAGGCTCAGGCTAGGGCTCCCCTAGCCTTCAGGCTAGGGCACCCCTAGGCTTTTGGCTCCCCTAGGCTCAGGCTAGGGCTCCCATAGCCTTCAGGCTAGGGCACCCCTAGGCTTTAGGCTCCCCTAGGCTCAGGCTAGGGCTCCCCTAGCCTTCAGGCTAGGGCACCCCTAGGCTTTAGGCTCCCCTAGGCTCAGGCTAGGGCTCCCCTAGCTTTCAGGCTAGGGCACCCCTAGGCTTTAGGCTCCCCTAGGCTCAGGCTAGGGCTCCCCTAGCCTTCAGGCTAGGGCACCCCTAGGCTTTAGGCTCCCCTAGGCTCAGGCTAGGGCTCCCCTAGCCTTCAGGCTAGGGCACCCCTAGGCTTTAGGCTCCCCTAGGCTCAGGCTAGGGCTCCCCTAGCCTTCAGGCTAGGGCACCCCTAGGCTTTAGGCTCCCCTAGGCTCAGGCTAGGGCTCCCCTAGCCTTCAGGCTAGGGCACCCCTAGGCTTTAGGCTCCCCTAGGCTCAGGCTAGGGCTCCCCTAGCCTTCAGGCTAGGGCACCCCTAGGCTTTAGGCTCCCCTAGGCTCAGGCTAGGGCTCCCCTAGCCTTCAGGCTAGGGCACCCCTAGGCTTTAGGCTCCCCTAGGCTCAGGCTAGGGCTCCCCTAGCCTTCAGGCTAGGGCACCCCTAGGCTTCAGGCTAGGGCACCCCTAGGCTTTAGGCTCCCCTAGGCTCAGGCTAGGGCTCCCCTAGCCTTCAGGCTAGGGCACCCCTAGGCTTTAGGCTCCCCTAGGCTCAGGCTAGGGCTCCCCTAGCCTTCAGGCTAGGGCACCCCTAGGCTTTAGGCTCCCCTAGGCTCAGGCTAGGGCTCCCCTAGCCTTCAGGCTAGGGCACCCCTAGGCTTTAGGCTCCCCTAGGCTCAGGCTAGGGCTCCCCTAGCCTTCAGGCTAGGGCACCCCTAGGCTTTAGGCTCCCCTAGGCTCAGGCTAGGGCTCCCCTAGCCTTCAGGCTAGGGCACCCCTAGGCTTTAGGCTCCCCTAGGCTCAGGCTAGGGCTCCCCTAGCCTTCAGGCTAGGGCACCCCTAGGCTTTAGGCTCCCCTAGGCTCAGGCTAGGGCTCCCCTAGCCTTCAGGCTAGGGCACCCCTAGGCTTTAGGCTCCCCTAGGCTCAGGCTAGGGCTCCCCTAGCCTTCAGGCTAGGGCACCCCTAGGCTTTAGGCTCCCCTAGGCTCAGGCTAGGGCTCCCCTAGCCTTCAGGCTAGGGCACCCCTAGGCTTTAGGCTCCCCTAGGCTCAGGCTAGGGCTCCCCTAGCCTTCAGGCTAGGGCACCCCTAGGCTTTAGGCTCCCCTAGGCTCAGGCTAGGGCTCCCCTAGCCTTCAGGCTAGGGCACCCCTAGGCTTTAGGCTCCCCTAGGCTCAGGCTAGGGCTCCCCTAGCCTTCAGGCTAGGGCACCCCTAGGCTTTAGGCTCCCCTAGGCTCAGGCTAGGGCTCCCCTAGCCTTCAGGCTAGGGCACCCCTAGGCTTTAGGCTCCCCTAGGCTCAGGCTAGGGCTCCCCTAGCCTTCAGGCTAGGGCACCCCTAGGCTTTAGGCTCCCCTAGGCTCAGGCTAGGGCTCCCCTAGCCTTCAGGCTAGGGCACCCCTAGGCTTTAGGCTCCCCTAGGCTCAGGCTAGGGCTCCCCTAGCCTTCAGGCTAGGGCACCCCTAGGCTTTAGGCTCCCCTAGGCTCAGGCTAGGGCTCCCCTAGCCTTCAGGCTAGGGCACCCCTAGGCTTTAGGCTCCCCTAGGCTCAGGCTAGGGCTCCCCTAGCCTTCAGGCTAGGGCACCCCTAGGCTTTAGGCACCCCTAGGCTCAGGCTAGGGCTCCCCTAGCCTTCAGGCTAGGGCACCCCTAGGCTTTAGGCTCCCCTAGGCTCAGGCTAGGGCTCCCCTAGCCTTCAGGCTAGGGCACCCCTAGGCTTTAGGCTCCCCTAGGCTCAGGCTAGGGCTCCCCTAGCCTTCAGGCTAGGGCACCCCTAGGCTTTAGGCTCCCCTAGGCTCAGGCTAGGGCTCCCCTAGCCTTCAGGCTAGGGCACCCCTAGGCTTTAGGCTCCCCTAGGCTCAGGCTAGGGCTCCCCTAGCCTTCAGGCTAGGGCACCCCTAGGCTTTAGGCTCCCCTAGGCTCAGGCTAGGGCTCCCCTAGCCTTCAGGCTAGGGCACCCCTAGGCTTTAGGCTCCCCTAGGCTCAGGCTAGGGCTCCCCTAGCCTTCAGGCTAGGGCACCCCTAGGCTTTAGGCTCCCCTAGGCTCAGGCTAGGGCTCCCCTAGCCTTCAGGCTAGGGCACCCCTAGGCTTTAGGCTCCCCTAGGCTCAGGCTCGGGCTCCCCTAGCCTTCAGGCTAGGGCACCCCTAGGCTTTAGGCTCCCCTAGGCTCAGGCTCGGGCTCCCCTAGCCTTCAGGCTAGGGCACCCCTAGGCTTTAGGCTCCCCTAGGCTCAGGCTCGGGCTCCCCTAGCCTTCAGGCTAGGGCACCCCTAGGCTTTAGGCTCCCCTAGGCTCAGGCTAGGGCTCCCCTAGCCTTCAGGCTAGGGCACCCCTAGGCTTTAGGCTCCCCTAGGCTCAGGCTAGGGCTCCCCTAGCCTTCAGGCTAGGGCACCCCTAGGCTTTAGGCTCCCCTAGGCTCAGGCTAGGGCTCCCCTAGCCTTCAGGCTAGGGCACCCCTAGGCTTTAGGCTAGGGCTCCCCTAGGCTAAGGCTAGGGCTCCCCTAGCCTTCAGGCTACGGCACCCCTAGGCTTTAGGCTCCCCTAGGCTAAGGCTAGGGCTCCCCTAGCCTTCAGGCTAGGGCACCCCTAGGCTTTAGGCTAGGGCTCCCCTAGGCTCAGGCTAGGGCTCCCCTAGCCTTCAGGCTAGGGCACCCCTAGGCTTTAGGCTAGGGCTCCCCTAGGCTCAGGCTAGGGCTCCCCTAGCCTTCAGGCTAGGGCACCCCTAGGCTTTAGGCTAGGGCTCCCCTAGGCTCAGGCTAGGGCTCCCCTAGCCTTCAGGCTAGGGCACCCCTAGGCTTTAGGCTAGGGCTCCCCTAGGCTCAGGCTAGGGCTCCCCTAGCCTTCAGGCTAGGGCACCCCTAGGCTTTAGGCTAGGGCTCCCCTAGGCTCAGGCTAGGGCTCCCCTAGCCTTCAGGCTAGGGCACCCCTAGGCTTTAGGCTAGGGCTCCCCTAGGCTCAGGCTAGGGCTCCCCTAGCCTTCAGGCTAGGGCACCCCTAGGCTTTAGGCTAGGGCTCCCCTAGGCTCAGGCTAGGGCTCCCCTAGCCTTCAGGCTAGGGCACCCCTAGGCTTTAGGCTAGGGCTCCCCTAGGCTCAGGCTAGGGCTCCCCTAGCCTTCAGGCTAGGGCACCCCTAGGCTTTAGGCTAGGGCACCCCTAGGCTTTAGGCTAGGGCTCCCCTAGGCTCAGGCTAGGGCTCCCCTAGCCTTCAGGCTAGGGCACCCCTAGGCTTTAGGCTAGGGCTCCCCTAGGCTCAGGCTAGGGCTCCCCTAGCCTTCAGGCTAGGGCACCCCTAGGCTTTAGGCTAGGGCTCCCCTAGGCTCAGGCTAGGGCTCCCCTAGCCTTCAGGCTAGGGCACCCCTAGGCTTTAGGCTAGGGCTCCCCTAGGCTCAGGCTAGGGCTCCCCTAGCCTTCAGGCTAGGGCACCCCTAGGCTTTAGGCTAGGGCTCCCCTAGGCTCAGGCTAGGGCTCCCCTAGCCTTCAGGCTAGGGCACCCCTAGGCTTTAGGCTAGGGCTCCCCTAGGCTCAGGCTAGGGCTCCCCTAGCCTTCAGGCTAGGGCACCCCTAGGCTTTAGGCTAGGGCTCCCCTAGGCTCAGGCTAGGGCTCCCCTAGCCTTCAGGCTAGGGCACCCCTAGGCTTTAGGCTAGGGCTCCCCTAGGCTCAGGCTAGGGCTCCCCTAGCCTTCAGGCTAGGGCACCCCTAGGCTTTAGGCTAGGGCTCCCCTAGGCTCAGGCTAGGGCTCCCCTAGCCTTCAGGCTAGGGCACCCCTAGGCTTTAGGCTAGGGCTCCCCTAGGCTCAGGCTAGGGCTCCCCTAGCCTTCAGGCTAGGGCACCCCTAGGCTTTAGGCTAGGGCTCCCCTAGGCTCAGGCTAGGGCTCCCCTAGCCTTCAGGCTAGGGCTCCCCTAGGCTTTAGGCTAGGGCTCCCCTAGGCTCAGGCTAGGGCTCCCCTAGCCTTCAGGCTAGGGCTCCCCTAGGCTTTAGGCTCCCCTAGGCTCAGGCTAGGGCTCCCCTAGGCTCAGGCTAGGGCTCCCCTAGCCTTCAGGCTAGGGCACCCCTAGGCTTTAGGCTCCCCTAGGCTCAGGCTAGGGCTCCCCTAGCCTTCAGGCTAGGGCACCCCTAGGCTTTAGGCTCCCCTAGGCTCAGGCTAGGGCTCCCCTAGCCTTCAGGCTAGGGCACCCCTAGGCTTTAGGCTCCCCTAGGCTCAGGCTAGGGCTCCCCTAGCCTTCAGGCTAGGGCACCCCTAGGCTTTAGGCTCCCCTAGGCTCAGGCTAGGGCTCCCCTAGCCTTCAGGCTAGGGCACCCCTAGGCTTTAGGCTCCCCTAGGCTCAGGCTAGGGCTCCCCTAGCCTTCAGGCTAGGGCAGCCCTAGGCTTTAGGCTCCCCTAGGCTCAGGCTAGGGCTCCCCTAGCCTTCAGGCTAGGGCAGCCCTAGGCTTTAGGCTCCCCTAGGCTCAGGCTAGGGCTCCCCTAGCCTTCAGGCTAGGGCAGCCCTAGGCTTTAGGCTCCCCTAGGCTCAGGCTAGGGCTCCCCTAGCCTTCAGGCTAGGGCAGCCCTAGGCTTTAGGCTCCCCTAGGCTCAGGCTAGGGCTCCCCTAGCCTTCAGGCTAGGGCAGCCCTAGGCTTTAGGCTCCCCTAGGCTCAGGCTAGGGCTCCCCTAGCCTTCAGGCTAGGGCAGCCCTAGGCTTTAGGCTCCCCTAGGCTCAGGCTAGGGCTCCCCTAGCCTTCAGGCTAGGGCAGCCCTAGGCTTTAGGCTCCCCTAGGCTCAGGCTAGGGCTCCCCTAGCCTTCAGGCTAGGGCAGCCCTAGGCTTTAGGCTCCCCTAGGCTCAGGCTAGGGCTCCCCTAGCCTTCAGGCTAGGGCAGCCCTAGGCTTTAGGCTCCCCTAGGCTCAGGCTAGGGCTCCCCTAGCCTTCAGGCTAGGGCAGCCCTAGGCTTTAGGCTCCCCTAGGCTCAGGCTAGGGCTCCCCTAGCCTTCAGGCTAGGGCAGCCCTAGGCTTTAGGCTCCCCTAGGCTCAGGCTAGGGCTCCCCTAGCCTTCAGGCTAGGGCAGCCCTAGGCTTTAGGCTCCCCTAGGCTCAGGCTAGGGCTCCCCTAGCCTTCAGGCTAGGGCAGCCCTAGGCTTTAGGCTCCCCTAGGCTCAGGCTAGGGCTCCCCTAGCCTTCAGGCTAGGGCAGCCCTAGGCTTTAGGCTCCCCTAGGCTCAGGCTAGGGCTCCCCTAGCCTTCAGGCTAGGGCAGCCCTAGGCTTTAGGCTCCCCTAGGCTCAGGCTAGGGCTCCCCTAGCCTTCAGGCTAGGGCAGCCCTAGGCTTTAGGCTCCCCTAGGCTCAGGCTAGGGCTCCCCTAGCCTTCAGGCTAGGGCAGCCCTAGGCTTTAGGCTCCCCTAGGCTCAGGCTAGGGCTCCCCTAGCCTTCAGGCTAGGGCAGCCCTAGGCTTTAGGCTCCCCTAGGCTCAGGCTAGGGCTCCCCTAGCCTTCAGGCTAGGGCAGCCCTAGGCTTTAGGCTCCCCTAGGCTCAGGCTAGGGCTCCCCTAGCCTTCAGGCTAGGGCAGCCCTAGGCTTTAGGCTCCCCTAGGCTCAGGCTAGGGCTCCCCTAGCCTTCAGGCTAGGGCAGCCCTAGGCTTTAGGCTCCCCTAGGCTCAGGCTAGGGCTCCCCTAGCCTTCAGGCTAGGGCAGCCCTAGGCTTTAGGCTCCCCTAGGCTCAGGCTAGGGCTCCCCTAGCCTTCAGGCTAGGGCAGCCCTAGGCTTTAGGCTCCCCTAGGCTCAGGCTAGGGCTCCCCTAGCCTTCAGGCTAGGGCACCCCTAGGCTTTAGGCTCCCCTAGGCTCAGGCTAGGGCTCCCCTAGCCTTCAGGCTAGGGCACCCCTAGGCTTTAGGCTCCCCTAGGCTAAGGCTAGGGCTCCCCTAGCCTTCAGGCTAGGGCACCCCTAGGCTTTAGGCTCCCCTAGGCTAAGGCTAGGGCTCCCCTAGCCTTCAGGCTAGGGCACCCCTAGGCTTTAGGCTCCCCTAGGCTAAGGCTAGGGCTCCCCTAGCCTTCAGGCTAGGGCACCCCTAGGCTTTAGGCTCCCCTAGGCTAAGGCTAGGGCTCCCCTAGCCTTCAGGCTAGGGCACCCCTAGGCTTTAGGCTCCCCTAGGCTAAGGCTAGGGCTCCCCCAGCCTTCACGGCTAGGGCACCCCTAGGCTTTAGGCTCCCCTAGGCTAAGGCTAGGGCTCCCCCAGCCTTCAGGCTAGGGCACCCCTAGGCTTTAGGCTCCCCTAGGCTAAGGCTAGGGCTCCCCCAGCCTTCAGGCTAGGGCACCCCTAGGCTTTAGGCTCCCCTAGGCTAAGGCTAGGGCTCCCCTAGCCTTCAGGCTAGGGCAGCCCTAGGCTTTAGGCTCCCCTAGGCTAAGGCTAGGGCTCCCTAGCCTTCAGGCTAGGGCACCGCTAGGCTTTAGGCTCCCCTAGGCTAAGGCTAGGGCTCCCCTAGCCTTCAGGTTAGGGCACCGCTAGGCTTTAGGCTCCCCTAGGCTAAGGCTAGGGCTCCCCTAGCCTTCAGGCTAGGGCACCCCTAGGCTTTAGGCTCCCCTAGGCTAAGGCTAGGGCTCCCCTAGCCTTCAGGCTAGGGCACCCCTAGGCTTTAGGCTCCCCTAGGCTAAGGCTAGGGCTCCCCTAGCCTTCAGGCTAGGGCACCCCTAGGCTTTAGGCTCCCCTAGGCTAAGGCTAGGGCTCCCCTAGCCTTCAGGCTAGGGCACCCCTAGGCTTTAGGCTCCCCTAGGCTAAGGCTAGGGCTCCCCTAGCCTTCAGGCTAGGGCACCCCTAGGCTTTAGGCTCCCCTAGGCTAAGGCTAGGGCTCCCCTAGCCTTCAGGCTAGGGCACCCTAGGCTTTAGGCTCCCCTAGGCTAAGGCTAGGGCTCCCCTAGCCTTCAGGCTAGGGCACCCCTAGGCTTTAGGCTCCTCTAGGCTAAGGCTAGGGCTCCCCTAGCCTTCAGGCTAGGGCACCCCTAGGCTTTAGGCTCCCCTAGGCTAAGGCTAGGGCTCCCCTAGCCTTCAGGCTAGGGCACCCCTAGGCTTTAGGCTCCCCTAGGCTAAGGCTAGGGCTCCCCTAGCCTTCAGGCTAGGGCACCCCTAGGCTTTAGGCTCCCCTAGGCTAAGGCTAGGGCTCCCCTAGCCTTCAGGCTAGGGCACCCCTAGGCTTTAGGCTCCCCTAGGCTAAGGCTAGGGCTCCCCTAGCCTTCAGGCTAGGGCACCCCTAGGCTTTAGGCTCCCCTAGGCTAAGGCTAGGGCTCCCCTAGCCTTCAGGCTAGGGCACCCCTAGGCTTTAGGCTCCCCTAGGCTAAGGCTAGGGCTCCCCTAGCCTTCAGGCTAGGGCACCCCTAGGCTTTAGGCTCCCCTAGGCTAAGGCTAGGGCTCCCCTAGCCTTCAGGCTAGGGCACCCCTAGGCTTTAGGCTCCCCTAGGCTAAGGCTAGGGCTCCCCTAGCCTTCAGGCTAGGGCACCCCTAGGCTTTAGGCTCCCTAGGCTAAGGCTAGGGCTCCCCTAGCCTTCAGGCTAGGGCACCCCTAGGCTTTAGGCTCCCCTAGGCTAAGGCTAGGGCTCCCCTAGCCTTCAGGCTAGGGCACCCCTAGGCTTTAGGCTCCCCTAGGCTAAGGCTAGGGCTCCCCTAGCCTTCAGGCTAGGGCACCCCTAGGCTTTAGGCTCCCCTAGGCTAAGGCTAGGGCTCCCCTAGCCTTCAGGCTAGGGCACCCCTAGGATTTAGGCTCCCCTAGGCTAAGGCTAGGGCTCCCCTAGCCTTCAGGCTAGGGCACCCCTAGGCTTTAGGCTCCCCTAGGCTAAGGCTAGGGCTCCCCTAGCCTTCAGGCTAGGGCACCCCTAGGCTTTAGGCTCCCCTAGGCTAAGGCTAGGGCTCCCCTAGCCTTCAGGCTAGGGCACCCCTAGGCTTTAGGCTCCCCTAGGCTAAGGCTAGGGCTCCCCTAGCCTTCAGGCTAGGGCACCCCTAGGCTTTAGGCTCCCCTAGGCTAAGGCTAGGGCTCCCCTAGCCTTCAGGCTAGGGCACCCCTAGGCTTTAGGCTCCCCTAGGCTAAGGCTAGGGCTCCCCTAGCCTTCAGGCTAGGGCACCCCTAGGCTTTAGGCTCCCCTAGGCTAAGGCTAGGGCTCCCCTAGGCTAAGGCTAGGGCTCCCCTAGCCTTCAGGCTAGGGCACCCCTAGGCTTTAGGCTCCCCTAGGCTAAGGCTAGGGCTCCCCTACCCTTCAGGCTAGGGCACCCCTAGGCTTTAGGCTCCCCTAGGCTAAGGCTAGGGCTCCCCTAGCCTTCAGGCTAGGGCACCCCTAGGCTTTAGGCTCCCCTAGGCTAAGGCTAGGGCTCCCCTAGCCTTCAGGCTAGGGCACCCCTAGGCTTTAGGCTCCCCTAGGCTAAGGCTAGGGCTCCCCTAGCCTTCAGGCTAGGGCACCCCTAGGCTTTAGGCTCCCCTAGGCTAAGGCTAGGGCTCCCCTAGCCTTCAGGCTAGGGCACCCCTAGGCTTTAGGCTCCCCTAGGCTAAGGCTAGGGCTCCCCTAGCCTTCAGGCTAGGGCACCCCTAGGCTTTAGGCTCCCCTAGGCTAAGGCTAGGGCTCCCCTAGCCTTCAGGCTAGGGCACCCCTAGGCTTTAGGCTCCCCTAGGCTAAGGCTAGGGCTCCCCTAGCCTTAAGGCTAGGGCACCCCTAGGCTTTAGGCTCCCCTAGGCTAAGGCTAGGGCTCCCCTAGCCTTCAGGCTAGGGCACCCCTAGGCTTTAGGCTCCCCTAGGCTAAGGCTAGGGCTCCCCTAGCCTTCAGGCTAGGGCACCCCTAGGCTTTAGGCTCCCCTAGGCTAAGGCTAGGGCTCCCCTAGCCTTCAGGCTAGGGCACCCCTAGGCTTTAGGCTCCCCTAGGCTAAGGCTCGGGCTCCCCTAGGCTAAGACTAGGGCTCCCCTAGCCTTCAGGCTAGGGCACCTCTAGGCTTTAGGCTCGGGCTCCCCTAGGCTAAGGCTAGGGCTCCCCTAGCCTTCAGGCTAGGGCACCCCTAGGCTTTAGGCTCGGGCTCCCCTAGGCTAAGGCTAGGGCTCCCCTAGCCTTCAGGCTAGGGCACCCCTAGGCTTTAGGCTCGGGCTCCCCTAGGCTAAGGCTAGGGCTCCCCTAGCCTTCAGGCTAGGGCACCCCTAGGCTTTAGGCTCGGGCTCCCCTAGGCTAAGGCTAGGGCTCCCCTAGCCTTCAGGCTAGGGCACCCCTAGGCTTTAGGCTCGGGCTCCCCTAGGCTAAGGCTAGGGCTCCCTAGCCTTCAGGCTAGGGCACCCCTAGGCTTTAGGCTCGGGCTCCCCTAGGCTAAGGCTAGGGCTCCCCTAGCCTTCAGGCTAGGGCACCCCTAGGCTTTAGGCTCGGGCTCCCCTAGGCTAAGGCTAGGGCTCCCCTAGCCTTCAGGCTAGGGCACCCCTAGGCTTTAGGCTAGGGCTCCCCTAGGCTAAGGCTAGGGCTCCCCTAGCCTTCAGGCTAGGGCACCCCTAGGCTTTAGGCTAGGGCTCCCCTAGGCTAAGGCTAGGGCTCCCCTAGCCTTCAGGCTAGGGCACCCCTAGGCTTTAGGCTAGGGCTCCCCTAGGCTAAGGCTAGGGCTCCCCTAGCCTTCAGGCTAGGGCACCCCTAGGCTTTAGGCTAGGGCTCCCCTAGGCTAAGGCTAGGGCTCCCCTAGCCTTCAGGCTAGGGCACCCCTAGGCTTTAGGCTAGGGCTCCCCTAGGCTAAGGCTAGGGCTCCCCTAGCCTTCAGGCTAGGGCACCCCTAGGCTTTAGGCTAGGGCTCCCCTAGGCTAAGGCTAGGGCTCCCCTAGCCTTCAGGCTAGGGCACCCCTAGGCTTTAGGCTAGGGCTCCCCTAGGCTAAGGCTAGGGCTCCCCTAGCCTTCAGGCTAGGGCACCCCTAGGCTTTAGGCTAGGGCTCCCCTAGGCTAAGGCTAGGGCTCCCCTAGCCTTCAGGCTAGGGCACCCCTAGGCTTTAGGCTAGGGCTCCCCTAGGCTAAGGCTAGGGCTCCCCTAGCCTTCAGGCTAGGGCACCCCTAGGCTTTAGGCTAGGGCTCCCCTAGGCTAAGGCTAGGGCTCCCCTAGCCTTCAGGCTAGGGCACCCCTAGGCTTTAGGCTAGGGCTCCCCTAGGCTAAGGCTAGGGCTCCCCTAGCCTTCAGGCTAGGGCACCCCTAGGCTTTAGGCTAGGGCTCCCCTAGGCTAAGGCTAGGGCTCCCCTAGCCTTCAGGCTAGGGCACCCCTAGGCTTTAGGCTAGGGCTCCCCTAGGCTAAGGCTAGGGCTCCCCTAGCCTTCAGGCTAGGGCACCCCTAGGCTTTAGGCTAGGGCTCCCCTAGGCTAAGGCTAGGGCTCCCCTAGCCTTCAGGCTAGGGCACCCCTAGGCTTTAGGCTAGGGCTCCGCTAGGCTAAGGCTAGGGCTCCCCTAGCCTTCAGGCTAGGGCACCCCTAGGCTTTAGGCTAGGGCTCCCCTAGGCTAAGGCTAGGGCTCCCCTAGCCTTCAGGCTAGGGCACCCCTAGGCTTTAGGCTAGGGCTCCCCTAGGCTAAGGCTAGGGCTCCCCTAGCCTTCAGGCTAGGGCACCCCTAGGCTTTAGGCTAGGGCTCCCCTAGGCTAAGGCTAGGGCTCCCCTAGCCTTCAGGCTAGGGCACCCCTAGGCTTTAGGCTAGGGCTCCCCTAGGCTAAGGCTAGGGCTCCCCTAGCCTTCAGGCTAGGGCACCCCTAGGCTTTAGGCTAGGGCTCCCCTAGGCTAAGGCTAGGGCTCCCCTAGCCTTCAGGCTAGGGCACCCCTAGGCTTTAGGCTAGGGCTCCCCTAGGCTAAGGCTAGGGCTCCCCTAGCCTTCAGGCTAGGGCACCCCTAGGCTTTAGGCTAGGGCTCCCCTAGGCTAAGGCTAGGGCTCCCCTAGCCTTCAGGCTAGGGCACCCCTAGGCTTTAGGCTAGGGCTCCCCTAGGCTAAGGCTAGGGCTCCCCTAGCCTTCAGGCTAGGGCACCCCTAGGCTTTAGGCTAGGGCTCCCCTAGGCTAAGGCTAGGGCTCCCCTAGCCTTCAGGCTAGGGCACCCCTAGGCTTTAGGCTAGGGCTCCCCTAGGCTAAGGCTAGGGCTCCCCTAGCCTTCAGGCTAGGGCACCCCTAGGCTTTAGGCTAGGGCTCCCCTAGGCTAAGGCTAGGGCTCCCCTAGCCTTCAGGCTAGGGCACCCCTAGGCTTTAGGCTAGGGCTCCCCTAGGCTAAGGCTAGGGCTCCCCTAGACTTCAGGCTAGGGCACCCCTAGGCTTTAGGCTAGGGCTCCCCTAGGCTAAGGATAGGGCTCCCCTAGCCTTCAGGCTAGGGCACCCCTAGGCTCTAGGCTCCCCTAGGCTAAGGATAGGGCTGCCCTAGCCTTCAGGCTAGGGCACCCCTAGGCTCTAGGCTCCCCTAGGCTAAGGCTAGGGCTCCCCTAGCCTTCAGGCTAGGGCACCCCTAGGCTCTAGGCTCCCCTAGGCTAAGGCTAGGGCTCCCCTAGCCTTCAGGCTAGGGCACCCCTAGGCTTTAGGCTAGGGCTCCCCTAGGCTAAGGCTAGGGCTCCCCTAGCCTTCAGGCTAGGGCACCCCTAGGCTTTAGGCTAGGGCTCCCCTAGGCTAAGGCTAGGGCTCCCCTAGCCTTCAGGCTAGGGCAGCCCTAGGCTTTAGGCTAGGGCTCCCCTAGGCTAAGGCTAGGGCTCCCCTAGCCTTCAGGCTAGGGCAGCCCTAGGCTTTAGGCTAGGGCTCCCCTAGGCTAAGGCTAGGGCTCCCCTAGCCTTCAGGCTAGGGCAGCCCTAGGCTTTAGGCTAGGGCTCCCCTAGGCTAAGCTAAGGCTCCCCTAGCCTTCAGGCTAGGGCAGCCCTAGGCTTTAGGCTAGGGCTCCCCTAGGCTAAGGCTAGGGCTCCCCTAGCCTTCAGGCTAGGGCAGCCCTAGGCTTTAGGCTAGGGCTCCCCTAGGCTAAGGCTAGGGCTCCCCTAGCCTTCAGGCTAGGGCAGCCCTAGGCTTTAGGCTAGGGCTCCCCTAGGCTAAGGCTAGGGCTCCCCTAGCCTTCAGGCTAGGGCAGCCCTAGGCTTTAGGCTAGGGCTCCCCTAGGCTAAGGCTAGGGCTCCCCTAGCCTTCAGGCTAGGGCACCCCTAGGCTTTAGGCTAGGGCTCCCCTAGGCTAAGGCTAGGGCTCCCCTAGCCTTCAGGCTAGGGCAGCCCTAGGCTTTAGGCTAGGGCTCCCCTAGGCTAAGGCTAGGGCTCCCCTAGCCTTCAGGCTAGGGCAGCCCTAGGCTTTAGGCTAGGGCTCCCCTAGGCTAAGGCTAGGGCTCCCCTAGCCTTCAGGCTAGGGCAGCCCTAGGCTTTAGGCTAGGGCTCCCCTAGGCTAAGGCTAGGGCTCCCCTAGCCTTCAGGCTAGGGCAGCCCTAGGCTTTAGGCTCCCCTAGGCTAAGGCTAGGGCTCCCCTAGCCTTCAGGCTAGGGCAGCCCTAGGCTTTAGGCTCCCCTAGGCTAAGGCTAGGGCTCCCCTAGCCTTCAGGCTAGGGCACCCCTAGGCTTTAGGCTCCCCTAGGCTAAGGCTAGGGCTCCCCTAGCCTTCAGGCTAGGGCACCCCTAGGCTTTAGGCTCCCCTAGGCTAAGGCTAGGGCTCCCCTAGCCTTCAGGCTAGGGCACCCCTAGGCTTTAGGCTCCCCTAGGCTAAGGCTAGGGCTCCCCTAGCCTTCAGGCTATGGCACCCCTAGGCTTTAGGCTCCCCTAGGCTAAGGCTAGGGCTCCCCTAGCCTTCAGGCTAGGGCACCCCTAGGCTTTAGGCTCCCCTAGGCTAAGGCTAGGGCTCCCCTAGCCTTCAGGCTAGGGCTCCCCTAGCCTTCAGGTAGGGCACCCCTAGGCTTTAGGCTCCCCTAGGCTCAGGCTAGGGCTCCCCTAGCCTTCAGGCTAGGGCACCCCTAGGCTTTAGGCTCCCCTAGGCTCAGGCTAGGGCTCCCCTAGCCTTCAGGCTAGGGCACCCCTAGGCTTTAGGCTCCCCTAGGCTCAGGCTAGGGCTCCCCTAGCCTTCAGGCAAGGGCACCCCTAGGCTTTAGGCTCCCCTAGGCTCAGGCTAGGGCTCCCCTAGCCTTCAGGCTAGGGCACCCCTAGGCTTTAGGCTCCCCTAGGCTCAGGCTAGGGCTCCCCTAGCCTTCAGGCTAGGGCACCCCTAGGCTTTAGGCTCCCCTAGGCTCAGGCTAGGGCTCCCCTAGCCTTCAGGCTTGGGCACCCCTAGGCTTTAGGCTCCCCTAGGCTCAGGCTAGGGCTCCCCTAGCCTTCAGGCTAGGGCACCCCTAGGCTTTAGGCTCCCCTAGGCTCAGGCTAGGGCTCCCCTAGCCTTCAGGCTAGGGCACCCCTAGGCTTTAGGCTCCCCTAGGCTCAGGCTAGGGCTCCCCTAGCCTTCAGGCTAGGGCACCCCTAGGCTTTAGGCTCCCCTAGGCTCAGGCTAGGGCTCCCCTAGCCTTCAGGCTAGGGCACCCCTAGGCTTTAGGCTCCCCTAGGCTCAGGCTAGGGCTCCCCTAGCCTTCAGGCTAGGGCACCCCTAGGCTTTAGGCTCCCCTAGGCTCAGGCTAGGGCTCCCCTAGCCTTCAGGCTAGGGCACCCCTAGGCTTTTGGCTCCCCTAGGCTCAGGCTAGGGCTCCCCTAGCCTTCAGGCTAGGGCACCCCTAGGCTTTAGGCTCCCCTAGGCTCAGGCTAGGGCTCCCCTAGCCTTCAGGCTAGGGCACCCCTAGGCTTTAGGCTCCCCTAGGCTCAGGCTAGGGCTCCCCTAGCTTTCAGGCTAGGGCACCCCTAGGCTTTAGGCTCCCCTAGGCTCAGGCTAGGGCTCCCCTAGCCTTCAGGCTAGGGCACCCCTAGGCTTTAGGCTCCCCTAGGCTCAGGCTAGGGCTCCCCTAGCCTTCAGGCTAGGGCACCCCTAGGCTTTAGGCTCCCCTAGGCTCAGGCTAGGGCTGCCCTAGCCTTCAGGCTAGGGCACCCCTAGGCTTTAGGCTCCCCTAGGCTCAGGCTAGGGCTCCCCTAGCCTTCAGGCTAGGGCACCCCTAGGCTTTAGGCTCCCCTAGGCTCAGGCTAGGGCTCCCCTAGCCTTCAGGCTAGGGCACCCCTAGGCTTTAGGCTCCCCTAGGCTCAGGCTAGGGCTCCCCTAGCCTTCAGGCTAGGGCACCCCTAGGCTTTAGGCTCCCCTAGGCTCAGGCTAGGGCTCCCCTAGCCTTCAGGCTAGGGCACCCCTAGGCTTCAGGCTAGGGCACCCCTAGGCTTTAGGCTCCCCTAGGCTCAGGCTAGGGCTCCCCTAGCCTTCAGGCTAGGGCACCCCTAGGCTTTAGGCTCCCCTAGGCTCAGGCTAGGGCTCCCCTAGCCTTCAGGCTAGGGCACCCCTAGGCTTTAGGCTCCCCTAGGCTCAGGCTAGGGCTCCCCTAGCCTTCAGGCTAGGGCACCCCTAGGCTTTAGGCTCCCCTAGGCTCAGGCTAGGGCTCCCCTAGCCTTCAGGCTAGGGCACCCCTAGGCTTTAGGCTCCCCTAGGCTCAGGCTAGGGCTCCCCTAGCCTTCAGGCTAGGGCACCCCTAGGCTTTAGGCTCCCCTAGGCTCAGGCTAGGGCTCCCCTAGCCTTCAGGCTAGGGCACCCCTAGGCTTTAGGCTCCCCTAGGCTCAGGCTAGGGCTCCCCTAGCCTTCAGGCTAGGGCACCCCTAGGCTTTAGGCTCCCCTAGGCTCAGGCTAGGGCTCCCCTAGCCTTCAGGCTAGGGCACCCCTAGGCTTTAGGCTCCCCTAGGCTCAGGCTAGGGCTCCCCTAGCCTTCAGGCTAGGGCACCCCTAGGCTTTAGGCTCCCCTAGGCTCAGGCTAGGGCTCCCCTAGCCTTCAGGCTAGGGCACCCCTAGGCTTTAGGCTCCCCTAGGCTCAGGCTAGGGCTCCCCTAGCCTTCAGGCTAGGGCACCCCTAGGCTTTAGGCTCCCCTAGGCTCAGGCTAGGGCTCCCCTAGCCTTCAGGCTAGGGCACCCCTAGGCTTTAGGCTCCCCTAGGCTCAGGCTAGGGCTCCCCTAGCCTTCAGGCTAGGGCACCCCTAGGCTTTAGGCTCCCCTAGGCTCAGGCTAGGGCTCCCCTAGCCTTCAGGCTAGGGCACCCCTAGGCTTTAGGCTCCCCTAGGCTCAGGCTAGGGCTCCCCTAGCCTTCAGGCTAGGGCACCCCTAGGCTTTAGGCTCCCCTAGGCTCAGGCTAGGGCTCCCCTAGCCTTCAGGCTAGGGCACCCCTAGGCTTTAGGCTCCCCTAGGCTCAGGCTAGGGCTCCCCTAGCCTTCAGGCTAGGGCACCCCTAGGCTTTAGGCTCCCCTAGGCTCAGGCTAGGGCTCCCCTAGCCTTCAGGCTAGGGCACCCCTAGGCTTTAGGCACCCCTAGGCTCAGGCTAGGGCTCCCCTAGCCTTCAGGCTAGGGCACCCCTAGGCTTTAGGCTCCCCTAGGCTCAGGCTAGGGCTCCCCTAGCCTTCAGGCTAGGGCACCCCTAGGCTTTAGGCTCCCCTAGGCTCAGGCTAGGGCTCCCCTAGCCTTCAGGCTAGGGCACCCCTAGGCTTTAGGCTCCCCTAGGCTCAGGCTAGGGCTCCCCTAGCCTTCAGGCTAGGGCACCCCTAGGCTTTAGGCTCCCCTAGGCTCAGGCTAGGGCTCCCCTAGCCTTCAGGCTAGGGCACCCCTAGGCTTTAGGCTCCCCTAGGCTCAGGCTAGGGCTCCCCTAGCCTTCAGGCTAGGGCACCCCTAGGCTTTAGGCTCCCCTAGGCTCAGGCTAGGGCTCCCCTAGCCTTCAGGCTAGGGCACCCCTAGGCTTTAGGCTCCCCTAGGCTCAGGCTAGGGCTCCCCTAGCCTTCAGGCTAGGGCACCCCTAGGCTTTAGGCTCCCCTAGGCTCAGGCTCGGGCTCCCCTAGCCTTCAGGCTAGGGCACCCCTAGGCTTTAGGCTCCCCTAGGCTCAGGCTCGGGCTCCCCTAGCCTTCAGGCTAGGGCACCCCTAGGCTTTAGGCTCCCCTAGGCTCAGGCTCGGGCTCCCCTAGCCTTCAGGCTAGGGCACCCCTAGGCTTTAGGCTCCCCTAGGCTCAGGCTAGGGCTACCCTAGCCTTCAGGCTAGGGCACCCCTAGGCTTTAGGCTCCCCTAGGCTCAGGCTAGGGCTCCCCTAGCCTTCAGGCTAGGGCACCCCTAGGCTTTAGGCTCCCCTAGGCTCAGGCTAGGGCTCCCCTAGCCTTCAGGCTAGGGCACCCCTAGGCTTTAGGCTAGGGCTCCCCTAGGCTAAGGCTAGGGCTCCCCTAGCCTTCAGGCTACGGCACCCCTAGGCTTTAGGCTCCCCTAGGCTAAGGCTAGGGCTCCCCTAGCCTTCAGGCTAGGGCACCCCTAGGCTTTAGGCTAGGGCTCCCCTAGGCTCAGGCTAGGGCTCCCCTAGCCTTCAGGCTAGGGCACCCCTAGGCTTTAGGCTAGGGCTCCCCTAGGCTCAGGCTAGGGCTCCCCTAGCCTTCAGGCTAGGGCACCCCTAGGCTTTAGGCTAGGGCTCCCCTAGGCTCAGGCTAGGGCTCCCCTAGCCTTCAGGCTAGGGCACCCCTAGGCTTTAGGCTAGGGCTCCCCTAGGCTCAGGCTAGGGCTCCCCTAGCCTTCAGGCTAGGGCACCCCTAGGCTTTAGGCTAGGGCTCCCCTAGGCTCAGGCTAGGGCTCCCCTAGCCTTCAGGCTAGGGCACCCCTAGGCTTTAGGCTAGGGCTCCCCTAGGCTCAGGCTAGGGCTCCCCTAGCCTTCAGGCTAGGGCACCCCTAGGCTTTAGGCTAGGGCTCCCCTAGGCTCAGGCTAGGGCTCCCCTAGCCTTCAGGCTAGGGCACCCCTAGGCTTTAGGCTAGGGCTCCCCTAGGCTCAGGCTAGGGCTCCCCTAGCCTTCAGGCTAGGGCACCCCTAGGCTTTAGGCTAGGGCTCCCCTAGGCTCAGGCTAGGGCTCCCCTAGCCTTCAGGCTAGGGCACCCCTAGGCTTTAGGCTAGGGCTCCCCTAGGCTCAGGCTAGGGCTCCCCTAGCCTTCAGGCTAGGGCACCCCTAGGCTTTAGGCTAGGGCTCCCCTAGGCTCAGGCTAGGGCTCCCCTAGCCTTCAGGCTAGGGCACCCCTAGGCTTTAGGCTAGGGCTCCCCTAGGCTCAGGCTAGGGCTCCCCTAGCCTTCAGGCTAGGGCACCCCTAGGCTTTAGGCTAGGGCTCCCCTAGGCTCAGGCTAGGGCTCCCCTAGCCTTCAGGCTAGGGCACCCCTAGGCTTTAGGCTAGGGCTCCCCTAGGCTCAGGCTAGGGCTCCCGTAGCCTTCAGGCTAGGGCACCCCTAGGCTTTAGGCTAGGGCTCCCCTAGGCTCAGGCTAGGGCTCCCCTAGCCTTCAGGCTAGGGCACCCCTAGGCTTTAGGCTAGGGCTCCCCTAGGCTCAGGCTAGGGCTCCCCTAGCCTTCAGGCTAGGGCACCCCTAGGCTTTAGGCTAGGGCTCCCCTAGGCTCAGGCTAGGGCTCCCCTAGCCTTCAGGCTAGGGCACCCCTAGGCTTTAGGCTAGGGCTCCCCTAGGCTCAGGCTAGGGCTCCCCTAGCCTTCAGGCTAGGGCACCCCTAGGCTTTAGGCTAGGGCTCCCCTAGGCTCAGGCTAGGGCTCCCCTAGCCTTCAGGCTAGGGCTCCCCTAGGCTTTAGGCTAGGGCTCCCCTAGGCTCAGGCTAGGGCTCCCCTAGCCTTCAGGCTAGGGCTCCCCTAGGCTTTAGGCTCCCCTAGGCTCAGGCTAGGGCTCCCCTAGGCTCAGGCTAGGGCTCCCCTAGCCTTCAGGCTAGGGCACCCCTAGGCTTTAGGCTCCCCTAGGCTCAGGCTAGGGCTCCCCTAGCCTTCAGGCTAGGGCACCCCTAGGCTTTAGGCTCCCCTAGGCTCAGGCTAGGGCTCCCCTAGCCTTCAGGCTAGGGCACCCCTAGGCTTTAGGCTCCCCTAGGCTCAGGCTAGGGCTCCCCTAGCCTTCAGGCTAGGGCACCCCTAGGCTTTAGGCTCCCCTAGGCTCAGGCTAGGGCTCCCCTAGCCTTCAGGCTAGGGCACCCCTAGGCTTTAGGCTCCCCTAGGCTCAGGCTAGGGCTCCCCTAGCCTTCAGGCTAGGGCACCCCTAGGCTTTAGGCTCCCCTAGGCTCAGGCTAGGGCTCCCCTAGCCTTCAGGCTAGGGCACCCCTAGGCTTTAGGCTCCCCTAGGCTCAGGCTAGGGCTCCCCTAGCCTTCAGGCTAGGGCAGCCCTAGGCTTTAGGCTCCCCTAGGCTCAGGCTAGGGCTCCCCTAGCCTTCAGGCTAGGGCAGCCCTAGGCTTTAGGCTCCCCTAGGCTCAGGCTAGGGCTCCCCTAGCCTTCAGGCTAGGGCAGCCCTAGGCTTTAGGCTCCCCTAGGCTCAGGCTAGGGCTCCCCTAGCCTTCAGGCTAGGGCAGCCCTAGGCTTTAGGCTCCCCTAGGCTCAGGCTAGGGCTCCCCTAGCCTTCAGGCTAGGGCAGCCCTAGGCTTTAGGCTCCCCTAGGCTCAGGCTAGGGCTCCCCTAGCCTTCAGGCTAGGGCAGCCCTAGGCTTTAGGCTCCCCTAGGCTCAGGCTAGGGCTCCCCTAGCCTTCAGGCTAGGGCAGCCCTAGGCTTTAGGCTCCCCTAGGCTCAGGCTAGGGCTCCCCTAGCCTTCAGGCTAGGGCAGCCCTAGGCTTTAGGCTCCCCTAGGCTCAGGCTAGGGCTCCCCTAGCCTTCAGGCTAGGGCAGCCCTAGGCTTTAGGCTCCCCTAGGCTCAGGCTAGGGCTCCCCTAGCCTTCAGGCTAGGGCAGCCCTAGGCTTTAGGCTCCCCTAGGCTCAGGCTAGGGCTCCCCTAGCCTTCAGGCTAGGGCAGCCCTAGGCTTTAGGCTCCCCTAGGCTCAGGCTAGGGCTCCCCTAGCCTTCAGGCTAGGGCAGCCCTAGGCTTTAGGCTCCCCTAGGCTCAGGCTAGGGCTCCCCTAGCCTTCAGGCTAGGGCAGCCCTAGGCTTTAGGCTCCCCTAGGCTCAGGCTAGGGCTCCCCTAGCCTTCAGGCTAGGGCAGCCCTAGGCTTTAGGCTCCCCTAGGCTCAGGCTAGGGCTCCCCTAGCCTTCAGGCTAGGGCAGCCCTAGGCTTTAGGCTCCCCTAGGCTCAGGCTAGGGCTCCCCTAGCCTTCAGGCTAGGGCAGCCCTAGGCTTTAGGCTCCCCTAGGCTCAGGCTAGGGCTCCCCTAGCCTTCAGGCTAGGGCAGCCCTAGGCTTTAGGCTCCCCTAGGCTCAGGCTAGGGCTCCCCTAGCCTTCAGGCTAGGGCAGCCCTAGGCTTTAGGCTCCCCTAGGCTCAGGCTAGGGCTCCCTAGCCTTCAGGCTAGGGCAGCCCTAGGCTTTAGGCTCCCCTAGGCTCAGGCTAGGGCTCCCCTAGCCTTCAGGCTAGGGCACCCCTAGGCTTTAGGCTCCCCTAGGCTCAGGCTAGGGCTCCCCTAGCCTTCAGGCTAGGGCACCCCTAGGCTTTAGGCTCCCCTAGGCTAAGGCTAGGGCTCCCCTAGCCTTCAGGCTAGGGCACCCCTAGGCTTTAGGCTCCCCTAGGCTAAGGCTAGGGCTCCCCTAGCCTTCAGGCTAGGGCACCCCTAGGCTTTAGGCTCCCCTAGGCTAAGGCTAGGGCTCCCCTAGCCTTCAGGCTAGGGCACCCCTAGGCTTTAGGCTCCCCTAGGCTAAGGCTAGGGCTCCCCTAGGCTTTAGGCTCCCCTAGCCTTCAGGCTAGGGCACCCCTAGGCTTTAGGCTCCCCTAGGCTAAGGCTAGGGCTCCCCCAGCCTTCAGGCTAGGGCACCCCTAGGCTTTAGGCTCCCCTAGGCTAAGGCTAGGGCTCCCCCAGCCTTCAGGCTAGGGCACCCCTAGGCTTTAGGCTCCCCTAGGCTAAGGCTAGGGCTCCCCTAGCCTTCAGGCTAGGGCACCCCTAGGCTTTAGGCTCCCCTAGGCTAAGGCTAGGGCTCCCCTAGCCTTCAGGCTAGGGTACCCCTAGGCTTTAGGCTCCCCTAGGCTAAGGCTAGGGCTCCCCTAGCCTTCAGGCTAGGGCACCCCTAGGCTTTAGGCTCCCCTAGGCTAAGGCTAGGGCTCCCCTAGCCTTCAGGCTAGGGCACCCCTAGGCTTTAGGCTCCCCTAGGCTAAGGCTAGGGCTCCCCTAGCCTTCAGGCTAGGGCACCCCTAGGCTTTAGGCTCCCCTAGGCTAAGGCTAGGGCTCCCCTAGCCTTCAGGCTAGGGCACCCCTAGGCTTTAGGCTCCCCTAGGCTAAGGCTAGGGCTCCCCTAGCCTTCAGGCTAGGGCACCCCTAGGCTTTAGGCTCCCCTAGGCTAAGGCTAGGGCTCCCCTAGCCTTCAGGCTAGGGCACCCCTAGGCTTTAGGCTCCCCTAGGCTAAGGCTAGGGCTCCCCTAGCCTTCAGGCTAGGGCACCCCTAGGCTTTAGGCTCCCCTAGGCTAAGGCTAGGGCTCCCCTAGCCTTCAGGCTAGGGCACCCCTAGGCTTTAGGCTCCCCTAGGCTAAGGCTAGGGCTCCCCTAGCCTTCAGGCTAGGGCACCCCTAGGCTTTAGGCTCCCCTAGGCTAAGGCTAGGGCTCCCCTAGCCTTCAGGCTAGGGCACCCCTAGGCTTTAGGCTCCCCTAGGCTAAGGCTAGGGCTCCCCTAGCCTTCAGGCTAGGGCACCCCTAGGCTTTAGGCTCCCCTAGGCTAAGGCTAGGGCTTCCCTAGCCTTCAGGCTAGGGCACCCCTAGGCTTTAGGCTCCCCTAGGCTAAGGCTAGGGCTCCCCTAGCCTTCAGGCTAGGGCACCCCTAGGCTTTAGGCTCCCCTAGGCTAAGGCTAGGGCTCCCCTAGCCTTCAGGTTAGGGCACCCCTAGGCTTTAGGCTCCCCTAGGCTAAGGCTAGGGCTCCCCTAGCCTTCAGGCTAGGGCACCCCTAGGCTTTAGGCTCCCCTAGGCTAAGGCTAGGGCTCCCCTAGCCTTCAGGCTAGGGCACCCCTAGGCTTTAGGCTCCCCTAGGCTAAGGCTAGGGCTCCCCTAGCCTTCAGGCTAGGGCACCCCTAGGCTTTAGGCTCCCCTAGGCTAAGGCTAGGGCTCCCCTAGCCTTCAGGCTAGGGCACCCCTAGGCTTTAGGCTCCCCTAGGCTAAGGCTAGGGCTCCCCTAGCCTTCAGGCTAGGGCACCCCTAGGCTTTAGGCTCCCCTAGGCTAAGGCTAGGGCTCCCCTAGCCTTCAGGCTAGGGCACCCCTAGGCTTTAGGCTCCCCTAGGCTAAGGCTAGGGCTCCCCTAGCCTTCAGGCTAGGGCACCCCTAGGCTTTAGGCTCCCCTAGGCTAAGGCTAGGGCTCCCCTAGCCTTCAGGCTAGGGCACCCCTAGGCTTTAGGCTCCCCTAGGCTAAGGCTAGGGCTCCCCTAGCCTTCAGGCTAGGGCACCCCTAGGCTTTAGGATCCCCTAGGCTAAGGCTAGGGCTCCCCTAGCCTTCAGGCTAGGGCACCCCTAGGCTTTAGGCTCCCCTAGGCTAAGGCTAGGGCTCCCCTAGCCTTCAGGCTAGGGCACCCCTAGGCTTTAGGCTCCCCTAGGCTAAGGCTAGGGCTCCCCTAGCCTTCAGGCTAGGGCACCCCTAGGCTTTAGGCTCCCCTAGGCTAAGGCTAGGGCTCCCCTAGCCTTCAGGCTAGGGCACCCCTAGGCTTTAGGCTCCCCTAGGCTAAGGCTAGGGCTCCCCTAGCCTTCAGGCTAGGGCACCCCTAGGCTTTAGGCTCCCCTAGGCTAAGGCTAGGGCTCCCCTAGCCTTCAGGCTAGGGCACCCCTAGGCTTTAGGCTCCCCTAGGCTAAGGCTAGGGCTCCCCTAGCCTTCAGGCTAGGGCACCCCTAGGCTTTAGGCTCGGGCTCCCCTAGGCTAAGGCTAGGGCTCCCCTAGCCTTCAGGCTAGGGCACCCCTAGGCTTTAGGCTCCCCTAGGCTAAGGCTAGGGCTCCCCTAGCCTTCAGGCTAGGGCACCCCTAGGCTTTAGGCTCCCCTAGGCTAAGGCTAGGGCTCCCCTAGGCTAAGGCTAGGGCTCCCCTAGCCTTCAGGCTAGGGCACCCCTAGGCTTTAGGCTCCCCTAGGCTAAGGCTAGGGCTCCCCTACCCTTCAGGCTAGGGCACCCCTAGGCTTTAGGCTCCCCTAGGCTAAGGCTAGGGCTCCCCTAGCCTTCAGGCTAGGGCACCCCTAGGCTTTAGGCTCCCCTAGGCTAAGGCTAGGGCTCCCCTAGCCTTCAGGCTAGGGCACCCCTAGGCTTTAGGCTCCCCTAGGCTAAGGCTAGGGCTCCCCTAGCCTTCAGGCTAGGGCACCCCTAGGCTTTAGGCTCCCCTAGGCTAAGGCTAGGGCTCCCCTAGCCTTCAGGCTAGGGCACCCCTAGGCTTTAGGCTCCCCTAGGCTAAGGCTAGGGCTCCCCTAGCCTTCAGGCTAGGGCACCCCTAGGCTTTAGGCTCCCCTAGGCTAAGGCTAGGGCTCCCCTAGCCTTCAGGCTAGGGCACCCCTAGGCTTTAGGCTCCCCTAGGCTAAGGCTAGGGCTCCCCTAGCCTTCAGGCTAGGGCACCCCTAGGCTTTAGGCTCCCCTAGGCTAAGGCTAGGGCTCCCCTAGCCTTCAGGCTAGGGCACCCCTAGGCTTTAGGCTCCCCTAGGCTAAGGCTAGGGCTCCCCTAGCCTTCAGGCTAGGGCACCCCTAGGCTTTAGGCTCCCCTAGGCTAAGGCTAGGGCTCCCCTAGCCTTCAGGCTAGGGCACCCCTAGGCTTTAGGCTCCCCTAGGCTAAGGCTCGGGCTCCCCTAGGCTAAGACTAGGGCTCCCCTAGCCTTCAGGCTAGGGCACCTCTAGGCTTTAGGCTCGGGCTCCCCTAGGCTAAGGCTAGGGCTCCCCTAGCCTTCAGGCTAGGGCACCCCTAGGCTTTAGGCTCGGGCTCCCCTAGGCTAAGGCTAGGGCTCCCCTAGCCTTCAGGCTAGGGCACCCCTAGGCTTTAGGCTCGGGCTCCCCTAGGCTAAGGCTAGGGCTCCCCTAGCCTTCAGGCTAGGGCACCCCTAGGCTTTAGGCTCGGGCTCCCCTAGGCTAAGGCTAGGGCTCCCCTAGCCTTCAGGCTAGGGCACCCCTAGGCTTTAGGCTCGGGCTCCCCTAGGCTAAGGCTAGGGCTCCCTAGCCTTCAGGCTAGGGCACCCCTAGGCTTTAGGCTCGGGCTCCCCTAGGCTAAGGCTAGGGCTCCCCTAGCCTTCAGGCTAGGGCACCCCTAGGCTTTAGGCTCGGGCTCCCCTAGGCTAAGGCTAGGGCTCCCCTAGCCTTCAGGCTAGGGCACCCCTAGGCTTTAGGCTCGGGCTCCCCTAGGCTAAGGCTAGGGCTCCCCTAGCCTTCAGGCTAGGGCACCCCTAGGCTTTAGGCTCGGGCTCCCCTAGGCTAAGGCTAGGGCTCCCCTAGCCTTCAGGCTAGGGCACCCCTAGGCTTTAGGCTCGGGCTCCCCTAGGCTAAGGCTAGGGCTCCCCTAGCCTTCAGGCTAGGGCACCCCTAGGCTTTAGGCTCGGGCTCCCCTAGGCTAAGGCTAGGGCTCCCCTAGCCTTCAGGCTAGGGCACCCCTAGGCTTTAGGCTCGGGCTCCCCTAGGCTAAGGCTAGGGCTCCCCTAGCCTTCAGGCTAGGGCACCCCTAGGCTTTAGGCTCGGGCTCCCCTAGGCTAAGGCTAGGGCTCCCCTAGCCTTCAGGCTAGGGCACCCCTAGGCTTTAGGCTCGGGCTCCCCTAGGCTAAGGCTAGGGCTCCCCTAGCCTTCAGGCTAGGGCACCCCTAGGCTTTAGGCTCGGGCTCCCCTAGGCTAAGGCTAGGGCTCCCCTAGCCTTCAGGCTAGGGCACCCCTAGGCTTTAGGCTCGGGCTCCCCTAGGCTAAGGCTAGGGCTCCCCTAGCCTTCAGGCTAGGGCACCCCTAGGCTTTAGGCTCGGGCTCCCCTAGGCTAAGGCTAGGGCTCCCCTAGCCTTCAGGCTAGGGCACCCCTAGGATTTAGGCTCGGGCTCCCCTAGGCTAAGGCTAGGGCTCCCCTAGCCTTCAGGCTAGGGCACCCCTAGGCTTTAGGCTCGGGCTCCCCTAGGCTAAGGCTAGGGCTCCCCTAGCCTTCAGGCTAGGGCACCCCTAGGCTTTAGGCTCGGGCTCCCCTAGGCTAAGGCTAGGGCTCCCCTAGCCTTCAGGCTAGGGCACCCCTAGGCTTTAGGCTCGGGCTCCCCTAGGCTAAGGCTAGGGCTCCCCTAGCCTTCAGGCTAGGGCACCCCTAGGCTTTAGGCTCGGGCTCCCCTAGGCTAAGGCTAGGGCTCCCCTAGCCTTCAGGCTAGGGCACCCCTAGGCTTTAGGCTCGGGCTCCCCTAGGCTAAGGCTAGGGCTCCCCTAGCCTTCAGGCTAGGGCACCCCTAGGCTTTAGGCTCGGGCTCCCCTAGGCTAAGGCTAGGGCTCCCCTAGCCTTCAGGCTAGGGCACCCCTAGGCTTTAGGCTCCCCTAGGCTAAGGCTAGGGCTCCCCTAGCCTTCAGGCTAGGGCACCCCTAGGCTTTAGGCTCCCCTAGGCTAAGGCTAGGGCTCCCCTAGCCTTCAGGCTAGGGCACCCCTAGGCTTTAGTCTCCCCTAGGCTAAGGCTAGGGCTCCCCTAGGCTAAGGCTAGGGCTCCCCTAGCCTTCAGGCTAGGGCACCCCTAGGCTTTAGGCTCCCCTAGGCTAAGGCTAGGGCTCCCCTAGCCTTCAGGCTAGGGCACCCCTAGGCTTTAGGCTCCCCTAGGCTAAGGCTAGGGCTCCCCTAGCCTTCAGGCTAGGGCACCCCTAGGCTTTAGGCTCCCCTAGGCTAAGGCTAGGGCTCCCCTAGCGTTCAGGCTAGGGCACCCCTAGGCTTTAGGCTCCCCTAGGCTAAGGCTAGGGCTCCCCTAGCCTTCAGGCTAGGGCACCCCTAGGCTTTAGGCTCCCCTAGGCTAAGGCTAGGGATCCCCTAGCCTTCAGGCTAGGGCACCCCTAGGCTTTAGGCTCCCCTAGGCTAAGGCTAGGGCTCCCCTAGCCTTCAGGCTAGGGCACCCCTAGGCTTTAGGCTCCCCTAGGCTAAGGCTAGGGCTCCCCTAGCCTTCAGGCTAGGGCACCCCTAGGCTTTAGGCTCCCCTAGGCTAAGGCTAGGGCTCCCCTAGCCTTCAGGCTAGGGCACCCCTAGGCTTTAGGCTCCCCTAGGCTAAGGCTAGGGCTCCCCTAGCCTTCAGGCTAGGGCACCCCTAGGCTTTAGGCTCCCCTAGGCTAAGGCTAGGGCTCCCCTAGCCTTCAGGCTAGGGCACCCCTAGGCTTTAGGCTCCCCTAGGCTAAGGCTAGGGCTCCCCTAGCCTTCAGGCTAGGGCACCCCTAGGCTTTAGGCTCCCCTAGGCTAAGGCTCGGGCTCCCCTAGGCTAAGACTAGGGCTCCCCTAGCCTTCAGGCTAGGGCACCTCTAGGCTTTAGGCTCGGGCTCCCCTAGGCTAAGGCTAGGGCTCCCCTAGCGTTCGGGCTAGGGCACCCCTAGGCTTTAGGCTCGGGCTCCCCTAGGCTAAGGCTAGGGCTCCCCTAGCCTTCAGGCTAGGGCACCCCTAGGCTTTAGGCTCGGGCTCCCCTAGGCTAAGGCTAGGGCTCCCCTAGCCTTCAGGCTAGGGCACCCCTAGGCTTTAGGCTCGGGCTCCCCTAGGCTAAGGCTAGGGCTCCCCTAGCCTTCAGGCTAGGGCACCCCTAGGCTTTAGGCTCGGGCTCCCCTAGGCTAAGGCTAGGGCTCCCCTAGCCTTCAGGCTAGGGCACCCCTAGGCTTTAGGCTCGGGCTCCCCTAGGCTAAGGCTAGGGCTCCCCTAGCCTTCAGGCTAGGGCACCCCTAGGGTTTAGGCTCGGGCTCCCCTAGGCTAAGGCTAGGGCTCCCCTAGCCTTCAGGCTAGGGCACCCCTAGGCTTTAGGCTCGGGCTCCCCTAGGCTAAGGCTAGGGCTCCCCTAGCCTTCAGGCTAGGGCACCCCTAGGCTTTAGGCTCGGGCTCCCCTAGGCTAAGGCTAGGGCTCCCCTAGCCTTCAGGCTAGGGCACCCCTAGGCTTTAGGCTCGGGCTCCCCTAGGCTAAGGCTAGGGCTCCCTAGCCTTCAGGCTAGGGCACCCCTAGGCTTTAGGCTCGGGCTCCCCTAGGCTAAGGCTAGGGCTCCCCTAGCCTTCAGGCTAGGGCACCCCTAGGCTTTAGGCTCGGGCTCCCCTAGGCTAAGGCTAGGGCTCCCCTAGCCTTCAGGCTAGGGCATCCCTAGGCTTTAGGCTCGGGCTCCCCTAGGCTAAGGCTAGGGCTCCCCTAGCCTTCAGGCTAGGGCACCCCTAGGCTTTAGGCTCGGGCTCCCCTAGGCTAAGGCTAGGGCTCCCCTAGCCTTCAGGCTAGGGCACCCCTAGGCTTTAGGCTCGGGCTCCCCTAGGCTAAGGCTAGGGCTCCCCTAGCCTTCAGGCTAGGGCACCCCTAGGCTTTAGGCTCGGGCTCCCCTAGGCTAAGGCTAGGGCTCCCCTAGCCTTCAGGCTAGGGCACCCCTAGGCTTTAGGCTCGGGCTCCCCTAGGCTAAGGCTAGGGCTCCCCTAGCCTTCAGGCTAGGGCACCCCTAGGCTTTAGGCTCGGGCTCCCCTAGGCTAAGGCTAGGGCTCCCCTAGCCTTCAGCCTAGGGCACCCCTAGGCTTTAGGCTCGGGCTCCCCTAGGCTAAGGCTAGGGCTCCCCTAGCCTTCAGGCTAGGGCACCCCTAGGCTTTAGGCTCGGGCTCCCCTAGGCTAAGGCTAGGGCTCCCCTAGCCTTCAGGCTAGGGCACCCCTAGGCTTTAGGCTCGGGCTCCCCTAGGCTAAGGCTAGGGCTCCCCTAGCCTTCAGGCTAGGGCACCCCTAGGCTTTAGGCTCGGGCTCCCCTAGGCTAAGGCTAGGGCTCCCCTAGCCTTCAGGCTAGGGCACCCCTAGGCTTTAGGCTCCCCTAGGCTAAGGCTAGGGCTCCCCTAGCCTTCAGGCTAGGGCACCCCTAGGCTTTAGGCTCCCCTAGGCTAAGGCTAGGGCTCCCCTAGCCTTCAGGCTAGGGCACCCCTAGGCTTTAGTCTCCCCTAGGCTAAGGCTAGGGCTCCCCTAGGCTAAGGCTAGGGCTCCCCTAGCCTCAGGCTAGGGCACCCCTAGGCTTTAGGCTCCCCTAGGCTAAGGCTAGGGCTCCCCTAGCCTTCAGGCTAGGGCACCCCTAGGCTTTAGGCTCCCCTAGGCTAAGGCTAGGGCTCCCCTAGCCTTCAGGCTAGGGCACCCCTAGGCTTTAGGCTCCCCTAGGCTAAGGCTAGGGCTCCCCTAGCGTTCAGGCTAGGGCACCCCTAGGCTTTAGGCTCCCCTAGGCTAAGGCTAGGGCTCCCCTAGCCTTCAGGCTAGGGCACCCCTAGGCTTTAGGCTCCCCTAGGCTAAGGCTAGGGATCCCCTAGCCTTCAGGCTAGGGCACCCCTAGGCTTTAGGCTCCCCTAGGCTAAGGCTAGGGCTCCCCTAGCCTTCAGGCTAGGGCACCCCTAGGCTTTAGGCTCCCCTAGGCTAAGGCTAGGGCTCCCCTAGCCTTCAGGCTAGGGCACCCCTAGGCTTTAGGCTCCCCTAGGCTAAGGCTAGGGCTCCCCTAGCCTTCAGGCTAGGGCACCCCTAGGCTTTAGGCTCCCCTAGGCTAAGGCTAGGGCTCCCCTAGCCTTCAGGCTAGGGCACCCCTAGGCTTTAGGCTCCCCTAGGCTAAGGCTAGGGCTCCCCTAGCCTTCAGGCTAGGGCACCCCTAGGCTTTAGGCTCCCCTAGGCTAAGGCTAGGGCTCCCCTAGCCTTCAGGCTAGGGCACCCCTAGGCTTTAGGCTCCCCTAGGCTAAGGCTCGGGCTCCCCTAGGCTAAGACTAGGGCTCCCCTAGCCTTCAGGCTAGGGCACCTCTAGGCTTTAGGCTCGGGCTCCCCTAGGCTAAGGCTAGGGCTCCCCTAGCGTTCGGGCTAGGGCACCCCTAGGCTTTAGGCTCGGGCTCCCCTAGGCTAAGGCTAGGGCTCCCCTAGCCTTCAGGCTAGGGCACCCCTAGGCTTTAGGCTCGGGCTCCCCTAGGCTAAGGCTAGGGCTCCCCTAGCCTTCAGGCTAGGGCACCCCTAGGCTTTAGGCTCGGGCTCCCCTAGGCTAAGGCTAGGGCTCCCCTAGCCTTCAGGCTAGGGCACCCCTAGGCTTTAGGCTCGGGCTCCCCTAGGCTAAGGCTAGGGCTCCCCTAGCCTTCAGGCTAGGGCACCCCTAGGCTTTAGGCTCGGGCTCCCCTAGGCTAAGGCTAGGGCTCCCCTAGCCTTCAGGCTAGGGCACCCCTAGGGTTTAGGCTCGGGCTCCCCTAGGCTAAGGCTAGGGCTCCCCTAGCCTTCAGGCTAGGGCACCCCTAGGCTTTAGGCTCGGGCTCCCCTAGGCTAAGGCTAGGGCTCCCCTAGCCTTCAGGCTAGGGCACCCCTAGGCTTTAGGCTCGGGCTCCCCTAGGCTAAGGCTAGGGCTCCCCTAGCCTTCAGGCTAGGGCACCCCTAGGCTTTAGGCTCGGGCTCCCCTAGGCTAAGGCTAGGGCTCCCTAGCCTTCAGGCTAGGGCACCCCTAGGCTTTAGGCTCGGGCTCCCCTAGGCTAAGGCTAGGGCTCCCCTAGCCTTCAGGCTAGGGCACCCCTAGGCTTTAGGCTCGGGCTCCCCTAGGCTAAGGCTAGGGCTCCCCTAGCCTTCAGGCTAGGGCATCCCTAGGCTTTAGGCTCGGGCTCCCCTAGGCTAAGGCTAGGGCTCCCCTAGCCTTCAGGCTAGGGCACCCCTAGGCTTTAGGCTCGGGCTCCCCTAGGCTAAGGCTAGGGCTCCCCTAGCCTTCAGGCTAGGGCACCCCTAGGCTTTAGGCTCGGGCTCCCCTAGGCTAAGGCTAGGGCTCCCCTAGCCTTCAGGCTAGGGCACCCCTAGGCTTTAGGCTCGGGCTCCCCTAGGCTAAGGCTAGGGCTCCCCTAGCCTTCAGGCTAGGGCACCCCTAGGCTTTAGGCTCGGGCTCCCCTAGGCTAAGGCTAGGGCTCCCCTAGCCTTCAGGCTAGGGCACCCCTAGGCTTTAGGCTCGGGCTCCCCTAGGCTAAGGCTAGGGCTCCCCTAGCCTTCAGCCTAGGGCACCCCTAGGCTTTAGGCTCGGGCTCCCCTAGGCTAAGGCTAGGGCTCCCCTAGCCTTCAGGCTAGGGCACCCCTAGGCTTTAGGCTCGGGCTCCCCTAGGCTAAGGCTAGGGCTCCCCTAGCCTTCAGGCTAGGGCACCCCTAGGCTTTAGGCTCGGGCTCCCCTAGGCTAAGGCTAGGGCTCCCCTAGCCTTCAGGCTAGGGCACCCCTAGGCTTTAGGCTCGGGCTCCCCTAGGCTAAGGCTAGGGCTCCCCTAGCCTTCAGGCTAGGGCACCCCTAGGCTTTAGGCTCGGGCTCCCCTAGGCTAAGGCTAGGGCTCCCCTAGCCTTCAGGCTAGGGCACCCCTAGGCTTTAGGCTCGGGCTCCCCTAGGCTAAGGCTAGGGCTCCCCTAGCCTTCAGGCTAGGGCACCCCTAGGCTTTAGGCTCGGGCTCCCCTAGGCTAAGGCTAGGGCTCCCCTAGCCTTCAGGCTAGGGCACCCCTAGGCTTTAGGCTCGGGCTCCCCTAGGCTAAGGCTAGGGCTCCCCTAGCCTTCAGGCTAGGGCACCCCTAGGCTTTAGGCTCGGGCTCCCCTAGGCTAAGGCTAGGGCTCCCCTAGCCTTCAGGCTAGGGCACCCCTAGGCTTTAGGCTCGGGCTCCCCTAGGCTAAGGCTAGGGCTCCCCTAGCCTTCAGGCTAGGGCACCCCTAGGCTTTAGGCTCGGGCTCCCCTAGGCTAAGGCTAGGGCTCCCCTAGCCTTCAGGCTAGGGCACCCCTAGGCTTTAGGCTCGGGCTCCCCTAGGCTAAGGCTAGGGCTCCCCTAGCCTTCAGGCTAGGGCACCCCTAGGCTTTAGGCTCGGGCTCCCCTAGGCTAAGGCTAGGGCTCCCCTAGCCTTCAGGCTAGGGCACCCCTAGGCTTTAGGCTCGGGCTCCCCTAGGCTAAGGCTAGGGCTCCCCTAGCCTTCAGGCTAGGGCACCCCTAGGCTTTAGGCTCGGGCTCCCCTAGGCTAAGGCTAGGGCTCCCCTAGCCTTCAGGCTAGGGCACCCCTAGGCTTTAGGCTCGGGCTCCCCTAGGCTAAGGCTAGGGCTCCCCTAGCCTTCAGGCTAGGGCACCCCTAGGCTTTAGGCTCGGGCTCCCCTAGGCTAAGGCTAGGGCTCCCCTAGCCTTCAGGCTAGGGCACCCCTAGGCTTTAGGCTCGGGCTCCCCTAGGCTAAGGCTAGGGCTCCCCTAGCCTTCAGGCTAGGGCACCCCTAGGCTTTAGGCTCGGGCTCCCCTAGGCTAAGGCTAGGGCTCCCCTAGCCTTCAGGCTAGGGCACCCCTAGGCTTTAGGCTCGGGCTCCCCTAGGCTAAGGCTAGGGCTCCCCTAGCCTTCAGGCTAGGGCACCCCTAGGCTTTAGGCTCGGGCTCCCCTAGGCTAAGGCTAGGGCTCCCCTAGCCTTCAGGCTAGGGCACCCCTAGGCTTTAGGCTCGGGCTCCCCTAGGCTAAGGCTAGGGCTCCCCTAGCCTTCAGGCTAGGGCACCCCTAGGCTTTAGGCTCGGGCTCCCCTAGGCTAAGGCTAGGGCTCCCCTAGCCTTCAGGCTAGGGCACCCCTAGGCTTTAGGTTCGGGCTCCCCTAGGCTAAGGCTAGGGCTCCCCTAGCCTTCAGGCTAGGGCACCCCTAGGCTTTAGGCTCGGGCTCCCCTAGGCTAAGGCTAGGGCTCCCCTAGCCTTCAGGCTAGGGCACCCCTAGGCTTTAGGCTCGGGCTCCCCTAGGCTAAGGCTAGGGCTCCCCTAGCCTTCAGGCTAGGGCACCCCTAGGCTTTAGGCTCGGGCTCCCCTAGGCTAAGGCTAGGGCTCCCCTAGCCTTCAGGCTAGGGCACCCCTAGGCTTTAGGCTCGGGCTCCCCTAGGCTAAGGCTAGGGCTCCCCTAGCCTTCAGGCTAGGGCACCCCTAGGCTTTAGGCTCGGGCTCCCCTAGGCTAAGGCTAGGGCTCCCCTAGCCTTCAGGCTAGGGCACCCCTAGGCTTTAGGCTCGGGCTCCCCTAGGCTAAGGCTAGGGCTCCCCTAGCCTTCAGGCTAGGGCACCCCTAGGCTTTAGGCTCGGGCTCCCCTAGGCTAAGGCTAGGGCTCCCCTAGCCTTCAGGCTAGGGCACCCCTAGGCTTTAGGCTCGGGCTCCCCTAGGCTAAGGCTAGGGCTCCCCTAGCCTTCAGGCTAGGGCACCCCTAGGCTTTAGGCTCGGGCTCCCCTAGGCTAAGGCTAGGGCTCCCCTAGCCTTCAGGCTAGGGCACCCCTAGGCTTTAGGCTCCCCTAGGCTAAGGCTAGGGCTCCCCTAGCCTTCAGGCTAGGGCACCCCTAGGCTTTAGGCTCCCCTAGGCTAAGGCTAGGGCTCCCCTAGCCTTCAGGCTAGGGCACCCCTAGGCTTTAGGCTCCCCTAGGCTAAGGCTAGGGCTCCCCTAGCCTTCAGGCTAGGGCACCCCTAGGCTTTAGGCTCGGGCTCCCCTAGGCTAAGGCTAGGGCTCCCCTAGCCTTCAGGCTAGGGCACCCCTAGGCTTTAGGCTCCCCTAGGCTAAGGCTAGGGCTCCCCTAGCCTTCAGGCTAGGGCACCCCTAGGCTTTAGGCTCGGGCTCCCCTAGGCTAAGGCTAGGGCTCCCCTAGCCTTCAGGCTAGGGCACCCCTAGGCTTTAGGCTCCCCTAGGCTAAGGCTAGGGCTCCCCTAGCCTTCAGGCTAGGGCACCCCTAGGCTTTAGGCTCCCCTAGGCTAAGGCTAGGGCTCCCCTAGCCTTCAGGCTAGGGCACCCCTAGGCTTTAGGCTCCCCTAGGCTAAGGCTAGGGCTCCCCTAGCCTTCAGGCTAGGGCACCCCTAGGCTTTAGGCTCCCCTAGGCTAAGGCTAGGGCTCCCCTAGCCTTCAGGCTAGGGCACCCCTAGGCTTTAGGCTCCCCTAGGCTAAGGCTAGGGCTCCCCTAGCCTTCAGGCTAGGGCACCCCTAGGCTTTAGGCTCCCCTAGGCTAAGGCTAGGGCTCCCCTAGCCTTCAGGCTAGGGCACCCCTAGGCTTTAGGCTCCCCTAGGCTAAGGCTAGGGCTCCCCTAGCCTTCAGGCTAGGGCACCCCTAGGCTTTAGGCTCCCCTAGGCTAAGGCTAGGGCTCCCCTAGCCTTCAGGCTAGGGCACCCCTAGGCTTTAGGCTCCCCTAGGCTAAGGCTAGGGCTCCCCTAGCCTTCAGGCTAGGGAACCCCTAGGCTTTAGGCTCCCCTAGGCTAAGGCTAGGGCTCCCCTAGCCTTCAGGCTAGGGCACCCCTAGGCTTTAGGCTCGGGCTCCCCTAGGCTAAGGCTAGGGCTCCCCTAGCCTTCAGGCTAGGGCACCCCTAGGCTTTAGGCTCCCCTAGGCTAAGGCTAGGGCTCCCCTAGCCTTCAGGCTAGGGCACCCCTAGGCTTTAGGCTCGGGCTCCCCTAGGCTAAGGCTAGGGCTCCCCTAGCCTTCAGGCTAGGGCACCCCTAGGCTTTAGGCTCCCCTAGGCTAAGGCTAGGGCTCCCCTAGCCTTCAGGCTAGGGCACCCCTAGGCTTTAGGCTCGGGCTCCCCTAGGCTAAGGCTAGGGATCCCCTAGCCTTCAGGCTAGGGCACCCCTAGGCTTTAGGCTCCCCTAGAATAAGGCTAGGGCTCCCCTAGCCTTCAGGCTAGGGCACCCCTAGGCTTTAGGCGCGGGCTCCCCTAGGCTAAGGCTAGGGCTCCCCTAGCCTTCAGGCTAGGGCACCCCTAGGCTTTAGGCTCACCTAGGCTAAGGCTAGGGCTCCCCTAGCCTTCAGGCTAGGGCACCCCTAGGCTTTAGGCTCGGGCTCCCCTAGGCTAAGGCTAGGGCTCCCCTAGCCTTCAGGCTAGGGCACCCCTAGGCTTTAGGCTCCCCTAGGCTAAGGCTAGGGCTCCCCTAGCCTTCAGGCTAGGGCACCCCTAGGCTTTAGGCTCGGGCTCCCCTAGGCTAAGGCTAGGTCTCCCCTAGCCTTCAGGCTAGGGCACCCCTAGGCTTTGGGCTCCCCTAGGCTAAGGCTAGGTCTCCCCTAGCCTTCAGGCTAGGGCACCCCTAGGCTTTAGGCTCGGGCTCCCCTAGGCTAAGGCTAGGGCTCCCCTAGCCTTCAGGCTAGGGCACCCCTAGGCTTTGGGCTCCCCTAGGCTAAGGCTAGGGCTCCCCTAGCCTTCAGGCTAGGGCACCCCTAGGCTTTAGGCTCGGGCTCCCCTAGGCTAAGGCTAGGGCTCCCCTAGCCTTCAGGCTAGGGCACCCCTAGGCTTTGGGCTCCCCTAGGCTAAGGCTAGGGCTCCCCTAGCCTTCAGGCTAGGGCACCCCTAGGCTTTAGGCTCAGGCTCCCCTAGGCTAAGGCTAGGGCTCCCCTAGCCATAAGGCTAGGGCACCCCTAGGCTTTGGGCTCCCCTAGGCTAAGGCTAGGGCTCCCCTAGCCTTCAGGCTAGGGCACCCCTAGGCTTTAGGCTCGGGCTCCCCTAGGCTAAGGCTAGGGCTCCCCTAGCCTTCAGGCTAGGGCACCCCTAGGCTTTGGGCTCCCCTAGGCTAAGGCTAGGGCTCCCCTAGCCTTCAGGCTAGGGCACCCCTAGGCTTTAGGCTCGGGCTCCCCTAGGCTAAGGCTAGGGCTCCCCTAGCCTTCAGGCTAGGGCACCCCTAGGCTTTGGGCTCCCCTAGGCTAAGGCTCGGGCTCCCCTAGCCTTCAGGCTAGGGCACCCCTAGGCTTTAGGCTCGGGCTCCCCTAGGCTAAGGCTAGGGCTCCCCTAGCCTTCAGGCTAGGGCACCCCTAGGCTTTGGGCTCCCCTAGGCTAAGGCTAGGGCTACCCTAGCCTTCAGGCTAGGGCACCCCTAGGCTTTGGGCTCCCCTAGGCTAAGGCTAGGGCTCCCCTAGCCTTCAGGCTAGGGCACCCCTAGGCTTTGGGCTCCCCTAGGCTAAGGCTAGGGCTCCCCTAGCCTTCAGGCTAGGGCACCCCTAGGTTTGGGCTCCCCTAGGCTAAGGCTAGGGCTCCCCTAGCCTTCAGGCTAGGGCACCCTAGGCTTTGGGCTCCCCTAGGCTAAGGCTAGGGCTCCCCTAGTCTTCAGGCTAGGGCACCCCTAGGCTTTGGGCTCCCCTAGGCTAAGGCTAGGGCTCCCCTAGCCTTCAGGCTAGGGCACCCCTAGGCTTTGGGCTCCCCTAGGCTAAGGCTAGGGCTCCCCTAGCCTTCAGGCTAGGGCACCCCTAGGCTTTGGGCTCCCCTAGGCTAAGGCTAGGGCTCCCCTAGCCTTCAGGCTAGGGCACCCCTAGGCTTTGGGCTCCCTTAGGCTAAGGCTAGGGCTCCCCTAGCCTTCAGGCTAGGGCACCCCTAGGCTTTGGGCTCCCCTAGGCTAAGGCTAGGGCTCCCCTAGCCTTCAGGCTAGGGCACCCCTAGGCTTTGGGCTCCCCTAGGCTAAGGCTAGGGCTCCCCTAGCCTTCAGGCTAGGGCACCCCTAGGCTTTGGGCTCCCCTAGGCTAAGGCTAGGGCTCCCCTAGCCTTCAGGCTAGGGCACCCCTAGGCTTTGGGCTCCCCTAGGCTAAGGCTAGGGCTCCCCTAGCCTTCAGGCTAGGGCACCCCTAGGCTTTAGGCTCGGGCTCACCTAGGCTAAGGCTAGGGCTCCCCTAGCCTTCAGGCTAGGGCACCCCTAGGCTTTGGGCTCCCCTAGGCTAAGGCTAGGGCTCCCCTAGCCTTCAGGCTAGGGCACCCCTAGGCTTTAGGCTCGGGCTCCCCTAGGCTAAGGCTAGGGCTCCCCTAGCCTTCAGGCTAGGGCACCCCTAGGCTTTGGGCTCCCCTAGGCTAAGGCTAGGGCTCCCCTAGCCTTCAGGCTAGGGCACCCCTAGGCTTTAGGCTCGGGCACCCCTAGGCTAAGACTAGGGCTCCCCTAGCCTTCAGGCTAGGGCACCCCTAGGCTTTGGGCTCCCCTAGGCTAAGGCTAGGGCTCCCCTAGCCTTCAGGCTAGGGCACCCCTAGGCTTTGGGCTCCCCTAGGCTAAGGCTAGGGCTCCCCTAGCCTTCAGGCTAGGGCACCCCTAGGCTTTAGGCTCCCCTAGGCTAAGGCTAGGGCTCCCCTAGCCTTCAGGCTAGGCCACCCCTAGGCTTTGGGCTCCCCTAGGCTAAGGCTAGGGCTCCCCTAGCCTTCAGGCTAGGGCACCCCTAGGCTTTGGGCTCCCCTAGGCTAAGGCTAGGGCTCCCCTAGCCTTCAGGCTAGGGCACCCCTAGGCTTTAGGCTCGGGCTCCCCTAGGCTAAGGCTAGGGCTCCCCTAGCCTTCAGGCTAGGGCACCCCTAGGCTTTAGGCTCGGGCTCCCCTAGGCTAAGGCTAGGGCTCCCCTAGCCTTCAGGCTAGGGCACCCCTAGGCTTTAGGCTCGGGCTCCCCTAGGCTAAGGCTAGGGCTCCCCTAGCCTTCAGGCTAGGGCACCCCCAGGCTTTAGGCTCGGGCTCCCCTAGGCTAAGGCTAGGGCTCCCCTAGCATTCAGGCTAGGGCACCCCTAGGCTTTAGGCTCGGGCTCCCCTAGGCTAAGGCTAGGGCTCCCCTAGCCTTCAGGCTAGGGCACCCCTAGGCTTTAGGCTCGGGCTCCCCTAGGCTAAGGCTAGGGCTCCCCTAGCCTTCAGGCTAGGGCACCCCTAGGCTTTAGGCTCGGGCTCCCCTAGGCTAAGGCTAGGGCTCCCCTAGCCTTCAGGCTAGGGCACCCCTAGGCTTTAGGCTCGGGCTCCCCTAGGCTAAGGCTAGGGCTCCCCTACCCTTCAGGCTAGGGCACCCCTAGGCTTTAGGCTCGGGCTCCCCTAGGCTAAGGCTAGGGCTCCCCTAGCCTTCAGGCTAGGGCACCCCTAGGCTTTAGGCTCGGGCTCCCCTAGGCTAAGGCTAGGGCTCCCCTAGCCTTCAGGCTAGGGCACCCCTAGGCTTTGGGCTCCCCTAGGCTAAGGCTAGGGCTCCCCTAGCCTTCAGGCTAGGGCACCCCTAGGCTTTAGGCTCGGGCTCCCCTAGGCTAAGGCTAGGGCTCCCCTAGCCTTCAGGCTAGGGCACCCCTAGGCTTTGGGCTCCCCTAGGCTAAGGCTAGGGCTCCCCTAGCCTTCAGGCTAGGGCACCCCTAGGCTTTAGGCTCGGGCTCCCCTAGGCTAAGGCTAGGGCTCCCCTAGCCTTCAGGCTAGGGCACCCCTAGGCTTTGGGCTCCCCTAGGCTAAGGCTAGGGCTCCCCTAGCCTTCAGGCTAGGGCACCCCTAGGCTTTAGGCTCGGGCTCCCCTAGGCTAAGGCTAGGGCTCCCCTAGCCTTCAGGCTAGGGCACCCCTAGGCTTTGGGCTCCCCTAGGCTAAGGCTAGGGCTCCCCTAGCCTTCAGGCTAGGGCACCCCTAGGCTTTAGGCTCGGGCTCCCCTAGGCTAAGGCTAGGGTTCCCCTAGCCTTCAGGCTAGGGCACCCCTAGGCTTTGGGCTCCCCTAGGCTAAGGCTAGGGCTCCCCTAGCCTTCAGGCTAGGGCACCCCTAGGCTTTGGGCTCCCCTAGGCTAAGGCTAGGGCTCCCCTAGCCTTCAGGCTAGGGCACCCCTAGGCTTTGGGCTCCCCTAGGCTAAGGCTAGGGCTCCCCTAGCCTTCAGGCTAGGGCACCCCTAGGCTTTGGGCTCCCTTAGGCTAAGGCTAGGGCTCCCCTAGCCTTCAGGCTAGGGCACCCCTAGGCTTTGGGCTCCCCTAGGCTAAGGCTAGGGCTCCCCTAGCCTTCAGGCTAGGGCACCCCTAGGCTTTGGGCTCCCCTAGGCTAAGGCTAGGGCTCCCCTAGCCTTCAGGCTAGGGCACCCCTAGGCTTTGGGCTCCCCTAGGCTAAGGCTAGGGCTCCCCTAGCCTTCAGGCTAGGGCACCCCTAGGCTTTGGGCTCCCCTAGGCTAAGGCTAGGGCTCCCCTAGCCTTCAGGCTAGGGCACCCCTAGGCTTTAGGCTCGGGCTCACCTAGGCTAAGGCTAGGGCTCCCCTAGCCTTCAGGCTAGGGCACCCCTCGGCTTTGGGCTCCCCTAGGCTAAGGCTAGGGCTCCCCTAGCCTTCAGGCTAGGGCACCCCTAGGCTTTAGGCTCGGGCTCCCCTAGGCTAAGGCTAGGGCTCCCCTAGCCTTCAGGCTAGGGCACCCCTAGGCTTTGGGCTCCCCTAGGCTAAGGCTAGGGCTCCCCTAGCCTTCAGGCTAGGGCACCCCTAGGCTTTAGGCTCGGGCACCCCTAGGCTAAGACTAGGGCTCCCCTAGCCTTCAGGCTAGGGCACCCCTAGGCTTTAGGCTCGGGCTCCCCTAGGCTAAGGCTAGGGCTCCCCTAGCCTTCAGGCTAGGGCACCCCTAGGCTTTAGGCTCGGGCTCCCCTAGGCTAAGGCTAGGGCTCCCCTAGCCTTCAGGCTAGGGCACCCCTAGGCTTTAGGCTCGGGCTCCCCTAGGCTAAGGCTAGGGCTCCCCTAGCCTTCAGGCTAGGGCTCCCCTAGGCTTTAGGCTCGGGCTCCCCTAGGCTAAGGCTAGGGCTCCCCTACCCTTCAGGCTAGGGCACCCCTAGGCTTTAGGCTCAGGCTCCCCTAGGCTAAGGCTAGGGCTCCCCTAGCCTTCAGGCTAGGGCACCCCTAGGCTTTAGGCTAGGGCTCCCCTAGGCTAAGGCTAGGGCTCCCCTAGCCTTCAGGCTAGGGCACCCCTAGGCTTTAGGCTCGGGCTCCCCTAGGCTAAGGCTAGGGCTCCCCTAGCCTTCAGGCTAGGGCACCCCTAGGCTTTAGGCTCGGGCTCCCCTAGGCTAAGGCTAGGGCTCCCCTAGCCTTCAGGCTAGGGCACCCCTAGGCTTTAGGCTCGGGCTCCCCTAGGCTAAGGCTAGTGCTCCCCTAGCCTTCAGGCTAGGGCACCCCTAGGCTTTAGGCTCGGGCTCCCCTAGGCTAAGGCTAGGGCTCCCCTAGCCTTCAGGCTAGGGCACCCCTAGGCTTTAGGCTCGGGCTCCCCTAGGCTAAGGCTAGGGCTCCCCTAGCCTTCAGGCTAGGGCACCCCTAGGCTTTAGGCTCGGGCTCCCCTAGGCTAAGGCTAGGGCTCCCCTAGCCTTCAGGCTAGGGCACCCCTAGGCTTTAGGCTCGGGCTCCCCTAGGCTAAGGCTAGGGCTCCCCTAGCCTTCAGGCTAGGGCACCCCTAGGCTTTAGGCTCGGGCTCCCCTAGGCTAAGGCTAGGGCTCCCCTAGCCTTCAGGCTAGGGCACCCCTAGGCTTTAGGCTCGGGCTCCCCTAGGCTAAGGCTAGGGCTCCCCTAGCCTTCAGGCTAGGGCACCCCTAGGCTTTAGGCTCGGGCTCCCCTAGGCTAAGGCTAGGGCTCCCCTAGCCTTCAGGCTAGGGCACCCCTAGGCTTTAGGCTCGGGCTCCCCTAGGCTAAGGCTAGGGCTCCCCTAGCCTTCAGGCTAGGGCACCCCTAGGCTTTAGGCTCGGGCTCCCCTAGGCTAAGGCTAGGGCTCCCCTAGCCTTCAGGCTAGGGCACCCCTAGGCTTTAGGTTCGGGCTCCCCTAGGCTAAGGCTAGGGCTCCCCTAGCCTTCAGGCTAGGGCACCCCTAGGCTTTAGGCTCCCCTAGGCTAAGGCTAGGGCTCCCCTAGCCTTCAGGCTAGGGCACCCCTAGGCTTTAGGCTCCCCTAGGCTAAGGCTAGGGCTCCCCTAGCCTTCAGGCTAGGGCACCCCTAGGCTTTAGGCTCCCCTAGGCTAAGGCTAGGGCTCCCCTAGCCTTCAGGCTAGGGCACCCCTAGGCTTTAGGCTCCCCTAGGCTAAGGCTAGGGCTCCCCTAGCCTTCAGGCTAGGGCACCCCTAGGCTTTAGGCTCCCCTAGGCTAAGGCTAGGGCTCCCCTAGCCTTCAGGCTAGGGCACCCCTAGGCTTTAGGCTCGGGCTCCCCTAGGCTAAGGCTAGGGCTCCCCTAGCCTTCAGGCTAGGGCACCCCTAGGCTTTAGGCTCCCCTAGGCTAAGGCTAGGGCTCCCCTAGCCTTCAGGCTAGGGCACCCCTAGGCTTTAGGCTCGGGCTCCCCTAGGCTAAGGCTAGGGCTCCCCTAGCCTTCAGGCTAGGGCACCCCTAGGCTTTAGGCTCCCCTAGGCTAAGGCTAGGGCTCCCCTAGCCTTCAGGCTAGGGCACCCCTAGGCTTTAGGCTCCCCTAGGCTAAGGCTAGGGCTCCCCTAGCCTTCAGGCTAGGGCACCCCTAGGCTTTAGGCTCCCCTAGGCTAAGGCTAGGGCTCCCCTAGCCTTCAGGCTAGGGCACCCCTAGGCTTTAGGCTCCCCTAGGCTAAGGCTAGGGCTCCCCTAGCCTTCAGGCTAGGGCACCCCTAGGCTTTAGGCTCCCCTAGGCTAAGGCTAGGGCTCCCCTAGCCTTCAGGCTAGGGCACCCCTAGGCTTTATGCTCCCCTAGGCTAAGGCTAGGGCTCCCCTAGCCTTCAGGCTAGGGCACCCCTAGGCTTTAGGCTCCCCTAGGCTAAGGCTAGGGCTCCCCTAGCCTTCAGGCTAGGGCACCCCTAGGCTTTAGGCTCCCCTAGGCTAAGGCTAGGGCTCCCCTAGCCTTCAGGCTAGGGCACCCCTAGGCTTTAGGCTCGGGCTCCCCTAGGCTAAGGCTAGGGCTCCCCTAGCCTTCAGGCTAGGGCACCCCTAGGCTTTAGGCTCCCCTAGGCTAAGGCTAGGGCTCCCCTAGCCTTCAGGCTAGGGCACCCCTAGGCTTTAGGCTCGGGCTCCCCTAGGCTAAGGCTAGGGCTCCCCTAGCCTTCAGGCTAGGGCACCCCTAGGCTTTAGGCTCCCCTAGGCTAAGGCTAGGGCTCCCCTAGCCTTCAGGCTAGGGCACCCCTAGGCTTTAGGCTCGGGCTCCCCTAGGCTAAGGCTAGGGCTCCCCTAGCCTTCAGGCTAGGGCACCCCTAGGCTTTAGGCTCCCCTAGAATAAGGCAAGGGCTCCCCTAGCCTTCAGGCTAGGGCACCCCTAGGCTTTAGGCTCGGGCTCCCCAAGGCTAAGTTTAGGGCTCCCCTCGCCTTCAGGCTAGGGCACCCCTAGGCTTTAGGCTCCCCTAGGCTAAGGCTAGGGCTCCCCTAGCCTTCAGGCTAGGGCACCCCTAGGCTTTAGGCTCGGGCTCCCCTAGGCTAAGGCTAGGGATCCCCTAGCCTTCAGGCTAGGGCACCCCTAGGCTTTAGGCTCCCCTAGGCTAAGGCTAGGGCTCCCCTAGCCTTCAGGCTAGGGCACCCCTAGGCTTTAGGCTCGGGCTCCCCTAGGCTAAGGCTAGGGCTCCCCTAGCCTTCAGGCTAGGGCACCCCTAGGCTTTGGGCTCCCCTAGGCTAAGGCTAGGGCTCCCCTAGCCTTCAGGCTAGGGCACCCCTTGGCTTTGGGCTCCCCTAGGCTAAGGCTAGGGCTCCCCTAGCCTTCAGGCTAGGGCACCCCTAGGCTTTGGGCTCCCCTAGGCTAAGGCTAGGGCTCCCCTAGCCTTCAGGCTAGGGCACCCCTAGGCTTTGGGCTCCCCTAGGCTAAGGCTAGGGCTCCCCTAGCCTTCAGGCTAGGGCACCCCTAGGCTTTGGGCTCCCCTAGGCTAAGGCTAGGGCTCCCCTAGCCTTCATGCTAGGACACCCCTAGGCTTTGGGCTCCCCTAGGCTAAGGCTAGGGCTCCCCTAGCCTTCAGGCTAGGGCACCCCTAGGCTTTGGGCTCCCCTAGGCTAAGGCTAGGGCTCCCCTAGCCTTCAGGCTAGGGCACCCCTAGGCTTTGGGCTCCCTTAGGCTAAGGCTAGGGCTCCCCTAGCCTTCAGGCTAGGGCACCCCTAGGCTTTGGGCTCCCCTAGGCTAAGGCTAGGGCTCCCCTAGCCTTCAGGCTAGGGCACCCCTAGGCTTTGGGCTCCCCTAGGCTAAGGCTAGGGCTCCCCTAGCCTTCAGGCTAGGGCACCCCTAGGCTTTGGGCTCCCCTAGGCTAAGGCTAGGGCTCCCCTAGCCTTCAGGCTAGGGCACCCCTAGGCTTTAGGCTCGGGCTCCCCTAGGCTAAGGCTAGGGCTCCCCTAGCCTTCAGGCTAGGGCACCCCTAGGCTTTGGGCTCCCCTAGGCTAAGGCTAGGGCTCCCCTAGCCTTCAGGCTAGGGCACCCCTAGGCTTTAGGCTCGGGCTCACCTAGGCTAAGGCTAGGGCTCCCCTAGCCTTCAGGCTAGGGCACCCCTAGGCTTTGGGCTCCCCTAGGCTAAGGCTAGGGCTCCCCTAGCCTTCAGGCTAGGGCACCCCTAGGCTTTAGGCTCGGGCTCCCCTAGGCTAAGGCTAGGGCTCCCCTAGCCTTCAGGCTAGGGCACCCCTCGGCTTTGGGCTCCCCTAGGCTAAGGCTAGGGCTCCCCTAGCCTTCAGGCTAGGGCACCCCTAGGCTTTAGGCTCGGGCTCCCCTAGGCTAAGGCTAGGGCTCCACTAGCCTTCAGGCTAGGGAACCCCTAGGCTTTGGGCTCCCCTAGGCTAAGGCTAGGGCTCCCCTAGCCTTCAGGCTAGGGCACCCCTAGGCTTTGGGCTCCCCTAGGCTAAGGCTAGGGCTCCCCTAGCCTTCAGGCTAGGGCACCCCTAGGCTTTGGGCTCCCCTAGGCTAAGGCTAGGGCTCCCCTAGCCTTCAGGCAGGGCACCCCTAGGCTTTGGGCTCCCCTAGGCTAAGGCTAGGGCTCCCCTAGCCTTCAGGCTAGGGCACCCCTAGGCTTTAGGCTCGGGCTCCCCTAGGCTAAGGCTAGGGCTCCCCTAGCCTTCAGGCTAGGGCACCCCTAGGCTTTAGGCTCGGGCTCCCCTAGGCTAAGGCTAGGGCTCCCCTAGCCTTCAGGCTAGGGCACCCCTAGGCTTTAGGCTCGGGCTCCCCTAGGCTAAGGCTAGGGCTCCCCTAGCCTTCAGGCTAGGGCACCCCTAGGCTTTAGGCTCGGGCTCCCCTAGGCTAAGGCTAGGGCTCCCCTAGCCTTTAGGCTAGGGCACCCCTAGGCTTTAGGCTCGGGCTCCCCTAGGCTAAGGCTAGGGCTCCCCTAGCCTTCAGGCTAGGGCACCCCTAGGCTTTAGGCTCGGGCTCCCCTAGGCTAACGCTAGGGCTCCCCTAGCCTTCAGGCTAGGGCACCCCTAGGCTTTAGGCTCGGGCTCCCCTAGGCTAAGGCTAGGGCTCCCCTAGCCTTCAGGCTAGGGCACCCCTAGGCTTTAGGCTCGGGCTCCCCTAGGCTAAGGCTAGGGCTCCCCTAGCCTTCAGGCTAGGGCACCCCTAGGCTTTAGGCTCGGGCTCCCCTAGGCTAAGGCTAGGGCTCCCCTAGCCTTCAGGCTAGGGCACCCCTAGGCTTTAGGCTCGGGCTCCCCTAGGCTAAGGCTAGGGCTCCCCTAGCCTTCAGGCTAGGGCACCCCTAGGCTTTAGGCTCGGGCTCCCCTAGGCTAAGGCTAGGGCTCCCCTAGCCTTCAGGCTAGGGCACCCCTAGGCTTTAGGCTCGGGCTCCCCTAGGCTAAGGCTAGGGCTCCCCTAGCCTTCAGGCTAGGGCACCCCTAGGCTTTAGGCTCGGGCTCCCCTAGGCTAAGGCTAGGGCTCCCCTAGCCTTCAGGCTAGGGCACCCCTAGGCTTTAGGCTCGGGCTCCCCTAGGCTAAGGCTAGGGCTCCCCTAGCCTTCAGGCTAGGGCACCCCTAGGCTTTAGGCTCGGGCTCCCCTAGGCTAAGGCTAGGGCTCCCCTAGCCTTCAGGCTAGGGCACCCCTAGGCTTTAGGCTCGGGCTCTCCTAGGCTAAGGCTAGGGCTCCCCTAGCCTTCAGGCTAGGGCACCCCTAGGCTTTAGGCTCGGGCTCCCCTAGGCTAAGGCTAGGGCTCCCCTAGCCTTCAGGCTAGGGCACCCCTAGGCTTTAGGCTCGGGCTCCCCTAGGCTAAGGCTAGGGCTCCCCTAGCCTTCAGGCTAGGGCACCCCTAGGCTTTAGGCTCGGGCTCCCCTAGGCTAAGGCTAGGGCTCCCCTAGCCTTCAGGCTAGGGCACCCCTAGGCTTTAGGCTCGGGCTCCCCTAGGCTAAGGCTAGGGCTCCCCTAGCCTTCAGGCTAGGGCACCCCTAGGCTTTAGGCTCGGGCTCCCCTAGGCTAAGGCTAGGGCTCCCCTAGCCTTCAGGCTAGGGCACCCCTAGGCTTTAGGCTCGGGCTCCCCTAGGCTAAGGCTAGGGCTCCCCTAGCCTTCAGGCTAGGGCACCCCTAGGCTTTAGGCTCGGGCTCCCCTAGGCTAAGGCTAGGGCTCCCCTAGCCTTCAGGCTAGGGCACCCCTAGGCTTTAGGCTCGGGCTCCCCTAGGCTAAGGCTAGGGCTCCCCTAGCCTTCAGGCTAGGGCACCCCTAGGCTTTAGGCTCGGGCTCCCCTAGGCTAAGGCTAGGGCTCCCCTAGCCTTCAGGCTAGGGCACCCCT
>NW_027458273.1:0-55898 GCF_050624435.1 Tenrec ecaudatus | reverse complement strand
AGGATAGGCGAGACCTAGCCTTAGCCTAAGCCTAGGGCTGCCATAGCCTAAGTCTAGGGGTGCCCTAGCCTACTCCTAGGGGGTGCCCTAGCCTAAGCCTAGGTGTGCCCTAGCCTAAGACTAGGGGTGTCCTAGCCTAAGCCTAGGGGTGCCCTACCCTTGGGCTAGGTGAGACCTAGCTTTCGCCTAAGCTTAGGGCTGCCGTAGCCTAAGCCTAGGGGTGCCCTAGCCTAAGCCTAGGGGTGCCCTAGCCTTAGGCTAGGGGAGCCCTAGCCTGAGCCTAAGCATAGGGGTTCCCTAGCCTAAGCCTAGGGGTGCCCTAGCCTAAGCCTTGGGGTGCCCTAGCCTTAGGCTAGGGGAGCCCTAGCCTTAGCCTAAGCCTAGGTGTGCCCTAGCCTAAGCCTAGGGGTGCCCTAGCCTAAGAATAGGGGTGCCCTAGCCTAAGCCTAGGGGTGCCCTACCCTTAGACTAAGCCTAGGGGTGCCATAGCCTAAGCCTAGGGGTGCCCTAGCCTAAGCCTAGGGGTGCACAGCCTAAACCTAGGGGTGCCCAAGCCTAATCTTAGGGGTGCCCTAGCCAAAGCCTAGGGGTGCCCTAGCCTTAGGCTAGGCAAGCCCTAGCCTTAGCCTAAGCTTAGGGCTGCCCTAGCTTTATACTAGGGGTGCCATAGCCTAGGGCTACGGGAGCCCTAGCCTTAGCCTAAGCGTAGGGCTGCCCAAGCCTGAGCCTAGGGGTGCCCTAGCCTGAGACTAGGGGAGCCCTAGCTTTGCCTAAGCAAAGGATTGCCCTAGCCGAAGCCTAGGGTGCCCTAGCCTCAGTCTAGGGGTGCCCTAGCCTGAGGCTAGGGGAGTCATTGCCTTAGAAAAGTCTAGGGGTGCCCTAGCCTAAGCCTAGGGATGCTCTACCCTAAGCCTAGGGGTGCCCTATCCTTAGGCTAGGCGAGACCTAGCCTTAGCCTAAGCCTAGGCCTGCCCTAGCCTAAGCCTAGGGGGTGCCCTAGCCTTAGGCTAGGGGAGCCCTAGCCTTAGCCTAAGCATAGGGGTTCCCTAGCCTAAGCCTAGGGTGCCCTAGCCTAAGCCTAGGGGTGCCCTAGCTTAGGCTAGGGGAGCCCAAGACTTAGCCTAAGCCTAGGGGTGCCCCTAGCCCAAGGCTAGGGGTGCCCTAGCCTAAGCCTAGGGGTGCCTAGCCTAAGCCTAGGGGTGCCCTAGCCTTAGACTAAGCCTAGGGGTGCCCTAGCCTTTGACTAAGCCTAGGGGTGCCCTAGCCTAAGCCTTTGGCTGCCCTAGCCTAAGCCTAGGGGTGCCCTAGCCTAAGGCTAGGAGAACCCTAGCCTTAGCGTAAGCCTGGGTGCCCTAGCCTAAGCCTAGGCGTGCCCTAGTTTATACCTAGGGCTGTCCTAGCCTAAGCTTAGGGGTGCCCAAGCCTAAGGCTAGGGGAGCCACAGCCTTAGCCTAAGCCTAGGGGTGCCCTAGCCTAAGCCTAGGGGTGCCCTAGACTAAGCCTAGGGGTGCCCTAGCCTAAGCCTAGGTGTGTCCTAGCCTAAGCCTAGGGGTGCCCTAGCCTTAGTCTAGGCGAGCCCTAGCCTTAGCCTAAGCCTAGTGGTGCCCTAGCCTAAGCCTATGGGTGCCCTAACCTAAACCTAGGGGTGCCCTAGTCTAAGCCTAGGGGTGCCGTAGCCTTAGGCTAGGTGAGCCCTAGCCTTAGCCTAAGCCTATGGTTGCCCTAGCCTAAGCCTAGGGGTGCCCTAGCCTAAGCCTAGGGGTGCCCTAGCCTAAGCCTAGGGCTGCCCTAGCCTAAGCCTAGGGCTGCCATAGCCTAAGCCTAGGGGTGCCCTAGCCTTACGCTAGGGTTCCCTAGCCTAAGCCTAGGGGTGCCCTAGTCTAAGCCTAGGGGTGCCCTAGCCTTAGGCTAGGTGAGCCCTAGCCTTAGCCTAAGCCTATGGGTGCCCTAGCCTAAGCCTAGGGGTGCCCTAGCCTAAGCCTACGGCTGCCCTAGCCTAAGCCTAGGGGTGCCCAAGCCTAAGCCTAGGGGTGCCCAAGCGTTAGCCTAGGGATGCCAAGCCTAAGCCTAGGGGTGCCCTAGCCTTAGGATAGGCGAGCCCTAGCCTTAGCCTAAACCTAGGGGTGCCCAAGCCTAATCCTAAGGGTGCCCAAGCCTACGCCTAGGGGAGCCCTAGCCTAAGCCTAGGGCTGCCCTAGCCTAAGCCTAGGGGTGCCCAAGCCTAAACCTAGGGTGCCAAGCCTAAGCCTAGTGGTGCCCTAGCCTAAGCCTAGGTCTGTCCTAGCCTAAGCCTAGGGGTGCCCTAGCCTTAGGCTAGGAGAGCCCTAGCCTTAGCGTAAGCCTAGGCGTGCCCTAGCCTAAGCCTAGGGGTGCCCTAGCCTAAGCCTAGGAGTGCCCTGGCCTAAGAATAGGGGTGCCCTTGCCTTAGGCTAGGGGAGCCCTAGCCTTAAACTAAACCTAGGGTTGCCCTAGCCTAAGCCTAGGGGTGCCTTAGCCTTAGGCTAGGGGTTCCCTATCCTAAGTCTAGGGGTGCCCTAGCCTAAGCCTAGGGGTGCCCAAGCCTTAGGCTAGGCGAGCCCTAGCCTTAGCTTAAGCCTATGGCTGCCCTAGCCTAAGCCTAGGGGTGCCCAAGCCTAAGCCTAGGGGTGCCAAGCCTAAGCCTAGGGGTGCCCTAGCCTAAGCCTAGGTCTGTCCTAGCCTAAGCCTAGGGGTGCCCTAGCCTAAGCCTAGGGGTGCTCTACCCTAAGCCTAGGGGTGCCCAGGCCTTAGGCTAGGGGAGCCCTAGCCTTAGCCTAAGCCTATGGCTGCCCTAGCCTAAGCCTAGGGGTGCCCTAGCCTAAGCCTAGGGGTGCCCTAGCCTAAGCCTACGGGTGCCCTGGCCTAAGCCTAGGGGTGCCCTAGCCTAAGCCTAGGGGTGCCCTAGCCTTAGGCTAGGGGAGCCCTAGCTTAAGCCTAAGCCTAGGGGTTCCCTAGCCTAAGCCTAGGGATGCCCTAGCCTAAGGCTAGGGGACCATAGCCTTAACCTAAGGCAAGGGGTGCCCTGGCCAAAGCCTAGGGGTGCCCTAGCCTAAGCCTAGGGGTGCTCTAGCCTTAGGCTAGGGGAGCCCTAGCCTTAGCCTAAGCCTAGGGGTGCCCTAGCCTAAGCCTAGTGGTTCCCTAGCCTGAGCCTAGGGGTGCCCTAGCCTAAGCCTAGGGGTGCCCTAGCCTAAGCCTAGGGGTGCCCTAGCCTAAGCCTTGGGCTGCCCTAGCCTAAGCCTAGGGGTGCCCTAGCCTAAGCCTAGGGGTGCCAAGCCTAAGCCTAGGGGTGCCCTAGCCTAAGCCTAGGGGTGCCCTAGCCTAAGCCTAGGACTGCCCTTGCCTAAGCCTAGGGGTGCCCAAACCTAAGCCTAGGGGTACCAAGCCTAAGCCTAGGGGTGCCCTATCCTAAGGCTAGGTCTGTCCTAGCCTAAGCCTAGGGGTGCCCTAGCCTTAGGCTAGGCAAGCTCTAGCCTTAGCCTAAGCCTAGGGTTGCCCTAGCCTAAGCCTAGGGGTGCCCTAGCCTAAGCCAAGGGTGCCTTAGCCTAAGCCTAGGGGTGCCCTACCCTAAGCCTAGGGGTGCCCTAGCTTAAGCCTAGGGGTGCCCTAGCCTAAACCTAGAGGTGCCCTAGCCTTAGGCTAGGGGCCCTAGCCTAAGTCTAGGGCTGCCCTAGACTAAGCCTAGGGGTGCCTTAGCCTAAGCCTAGGGGTGCCCTAGACTTAGGCTAGGGGAGCCCTAGCCTTAGCCTAAGCCTAGGGGTTCCCTAGCCTAAACCTAGGGGTTTCCCATCCTAAGCCTAGGGCTGCCCCAGCCTAAGCTTAGGGGTGCCCAAGCCTAAGCCTAGGGGTGCCCTAGCATAAGCCTAGGGGTGCCCTAGCATAAGCCTAGGAGTGCCCTCGCCTAAGCCTAGGGGTGCCATAGCCTAAGCCTAAGGGTGCCCTAGCCTAAGCCTAGGGGTGCCCTAGCCTTAGGCTAGGGGAGCCCTAGCCTTACCCTAAGCCTAGGGTTTCCCTAGCCTAAGCCTAGGGGTCCCCTAGCCTAAGCCTAGGGGTTCCCTAGCCAAAGCCTAGGGGTGCCCTAGCCTTAGGCTGGGGGAGCCCTAGCCTTAGCCTAAGCCTAGGGGTGCCCTAGCCTAAGCCTAGGGGTGCACTAGCTTGAGTCTAGGGGTGCACTAGCCAATGGCTAGGGGAGCCGTAGCCTTAGCCTAAGCCCTGGCGTGCCATTGCCTAAGCCTAAGGGTGCCCTAGCCTAAGCCTAGGGGTGCCCTAGCCTGAGCCTAGGGGTGCCCTAGCCTTTGGCTAGGGGAGCCATAGCCTAAGCCTAGGGGTGCACTAGCCTAAGCCTAGGGGTGCCCTAGCTATAGGATAGGGGAGCCCTAGCCTTAGCCTAAGCCTAGGGTGCCCTAGCCTAAGCCTAGGGGTGCCGTAGCCTTTGGCTATGGGCCCTAGCCTAAGCCTAGGGGTGCCCTAGCCTGAGCCTAGGGGTGCCCTAGCCTTAGGCTAGGGGAGCCCTAGTCTTAGCCTAAGCCTAGGGTTGCCCTAGCCTAAGATTAGGGGTGCCTTAGCCTAAGCCTAGGGGTGCCCTAGTCTTAGGCAAGGGGAGCCCTAGCCTTAGCCTAAACCTAGGGCTACCCTAGCCTAAGCCTAGGGGTTCCCCAGCCTAAGCCTAGGGGTGCCCCGGCCTAAGATTAGGGGTGCCCAAGCCTAAGCCTAGGGGTGCCCTAGCATAAGCCTAGGGGTGCCCTAGCATAAGCCTAGGGGTGCACTCGCCTAAGCCTAGGGATGCCATAGCCTAACCTTGGGGTTCCCTAGCCTAATCCTTGGGGTGCCCTACCCTAAGCCTAGGGGTGCCCTAGCCTAAGACTAGGGGTGCCCAACCTAAGCCTAGGGGTGCCCTATCCTTAGGATAGGCGAGACCTAGCCTTAGCCTAAGCCTAGGGCTGCCATATCCTAAGTCTAGGGGTGCCCTAGCCTACTCCTAGGGGTGCCCTAGCCTAAGCCTAGGGGTGCCCTAGCCTAAGACGAGGGGTGTCCTAGCCTAAGCCTAGGGGTGCCCTACCCTTGGGCTAGGCGAGACCTAGCTTTAGCCTAAGCCTAGGGCTGCCCTAGCCTAAGCCTAGGGGTGCCCTAGCCTTAGGCTATGGGAGCCCTAGCCTAAGCCTAAGCATAGGGGTTCCCTAGCCTAAGCCTAGGGGTGCCCTAGCCTAAGCCTTGGGGTGCCCTAGCCTTAGACTAGGGGAGCCCAAGCCTTAGCCTAAGCCTAGGGGTGCCCTAGCCTAAGCCTAGGGGTACCTAGCCTAAGCCTAGGTGTGCACTAGCTTTAGGCTAGGCGAGCCCTAGCCTTAGCCTAAGCCTAGGGCTGCCCAGCCTAAGCCTAGGCGTGCACTAGCCTAAGCATAGGGGTGCCCTAGCCATAGGCTAGGGGAGCCCTAGCCTTAGCCTAAGCCTAGGTGTGCCCTAGCCTAAGCCTAGGGGTGCCCTAGCCTAAGAATAGGGATGTCCTAGCCTAAGCCTAGGGGTGCCCTAGCCTTAGACTAAGCCTAGGGGTGCCCTAGCCTAAGCCTAGGGGTGCCCTAGCCTAAGCCTAGGGGTGCACAGCCTAAGCCTAGGGGTGCCCAAGCCTAATCCTAGGGGTGCCCTAGCATAAGCCTAGGGGTGCCCTAGCATAAGCCTAGGGGTGCACTCGCCTAAGCCTAGGGGTGCCATAGCCTAAGCCTAGGGGTTCCCTAGCCTAATCCTTGTGGTGCCCTACCCTAAGCCTAGGGGTGCCCTAGCCTAAGACTAGGGGTGCCCAACCTAAGCCTAGGGGTGCCCTATCCTTAGGATAGGCGAGACCTAGCCTTAGCCTAAGCCTAGGGCTGCCATAGCCTAAGTCTAGGGGTGCCCTAGCCTACTCCTAGGGGTGCCCTAGCCTAAGCCTAGGTGTGCCCTAGCCTAAGACTAGGGGTGTCCTAGCCTAAGCCTAGGTGTGCCCTACCCTTGGGCTAGGCGAGACCTAGCTTTCGCCTAAGCTTAGGGCTGCCGTAGCCTAAGCCTAGGGGTGCCCTAGCCTTAGGCTAGGGGAGCCCTAGCCTGAGCCTAAGCATAGGGGTTCCCTAGCCTAAGCCTAGGGGTGCCCTAGCCTAAGCCTTGGGGTGCCCTAGCCTTAGGCTAGGGGAGCCCTAGCCTTAGCCTAAGCCTAGGTGTGCCCTAGCCTAAGCCTAGGGGTGCCCTAGCCTAAGAATAGGGGTGCCCTAGCCTAAGCCTAGGGGTGCCCTACCCTTAGACTAAGCCTAGGGGTGCCATAGCCTAAGCCTAGGGGTGCCCTAGCCTAAGCCTAGGGGTGCACAGCCTAAACCTAGGGGTGCCCAAGCCTAATCTTAGGGGTGCCCTAGCCTAAGCCTAGGGGTGCCCTAGCCTAAGCCTTTGGCTGCCCTAGCCTAAGCCTTGGGGTGCCCTAGCCTAAGGCTAGGAGAACCCTAGCCTTAGCGTAAGCCTAGGGGTGCCCTAGCCTAAGCCTAGGCGTGCCCTAGTTTATACCTAGGGCTGTCCTAGCCTAAGCTTAGGGGTGCCCAAGCCTAAGGCTAGGGGAGCCACAGCCTTAGCCTAAGCCTAGGGGTGCCCTAGCCTAAGCCTAGGGGTGCCCTAGACTAAGCCTAGGGGTGCCCTAGCCTAAGCCTAGGTGTGTCCTAGCCTAAGCCTAGGGGTGCCCTAGCCTTAGTCTAGGCGAGCCCTAGCCTTAGCCTAAGCCTAGTGGTGCCCTAGCCTAAGCCTATGGGTGCCCTAACCTAAACCTAGGGGTGCCCTAGTCTAAGCCTAGGGGTGCCGTAGCCTTAGGCTAGGTGAGCCCTAGCCTTAGCCTAAGCCTATGGTTGCCCTAGCCTAAGCCTAGGGGTGCCCTAGCCTAAGCCTAGGGGTGCCCTAGCCTAAGCCTAGGGCTGCCCTAGCCTAAGCCTAGGGCTGCCATAGCCTAAGCCTAGGGGTGCCCTAGCCTTAGGCTAGGGGTTCCCTAGCCTAAGCCTAGGGGTGCCCTAGTCTAAGCCTAGGGGTGCCCTAGCCTTAGGCTAGGTGAGCCCTAGCCTTAGCCTAAGCCTATGGGTGCCCTAGCCTAAGCCTAGGGGTGCCCTAGCCTAAGCCTACGGCTGCCCTAGCCTAAGCCTAGGGGTGCCCAAGCCTAAGCCTAGGGGTGCCCAAGCCTTAGCCTAGGGATGCCAAGCCTAAGCCTAGGGGTGCCCTAGCCTTAGGATAGGCGAGCCCTAGCCTTAGCCTAAACCTAGGGGTGCCCAAGCCTAATCCTAAGGGTGCCCAAGCCTACGCCTAGGGGAGCCCTAGCCTAAGCCTAGGGCTGCCCTAGCCTAAGCCTAGGGGTGCCCAAGCCTAAACCTAGGGGTGCCAAGCCTAAGCCTAGTGGTGCCCTAGCCTAAGCCTAGGTCTGTCCTAGCCTAAGCCTAGGGGTGCCCTAGCCTTAGGCTAGGCGAGCCATAGCCTTAACCTAAGCCTTGGGGTGCCCTAGCCTAAGCCTAGGGGTACCCTAGCCTAAGCCTAGGGGTGCCTTAGTCTAAGCCTAGGGGTGCCGCAGCCTTAGGCTAGGTGAGCCCTAGCCTTAGCATAAGCCTAGGGTTGCCCTAGCCTAAGCCAAGGGTTGCCCTAGCCTAAGCCTAGGGGTGCCCTAGCCTAAGCCTAGGGGTGCCCTAGCCTAAGCCTAGGGGTGCCCTGGCCTAAGCCGACGGGTGCCAAGCCTAAGCCTAGGGGTGCCCTAGCCTAAGCCTAGGTCTGTCCTAGCCTAAGCCTAGGGGTGCCCTAGCCTAAGCCTAGGGGTGCCCTTGTCTAAGCCTAGGGGTGCCGTAGCCTTAGGCTAGGTGAGCCCTAGCCTTAGCCTAAGCCTAGGGTTGCCCTAGCCTAAGCCTAGGGGTGCCCTAGCCTAAGCCTAGGGGTGCCCTAGCCTAAGCCTAGGGGTGCCAAGCCTAAGCCTAGGGGTGCCCTAGCCTAAGCCTAGGTCTGTCCTAGCCTAAGCCTAGGTCTGTCCTAGCCTAAGCCTAGGGGTGCCCTAGCCTAAGCCTAGGGGTGCCCTTGTCTAAGCCTAGGGGTGCCGTAGCCTTAGGCTAGGTGAGCCCTAGCCTTAGCCTAAGCCTAGGGTTGCCCTAGCCTAAGCCAAGGGTTGCCCTAGCCTAAGCCTAGGTCTGTCCTAGCCTAAGCCTAGGGGTGCCCTACGCTAAGCCTAGGGGTGCACTAGCGTAAGGCTAGGGGTGCCCTAGCCTTAGTCTAGTTGAGCCCTAGCCTTAGCTTCAGCCTAGGGATGCCCCAGCCTAAGCCTAGGGGTGCCCTAGCCTTAAGGCTAGGGGAGCCCTAGCTTTAGCCTAAGCCTAGGGGTGCCCCAGACTAAGCCTAGGGGTGCCCTAGTCTATGTCTAGGGGTGCCCTAGCCTAAGCATAGGGGTGCTCTAACCAAAGTCTTGACATTCCCTACCTAAGCCTAGGGGTGCCCTAGCCTAAGCCTAGAGTTGCCCTAGCCTTGAGCTAGGGAAGCCCTAGCCTTAGCCTTAGTCTAGGGGTGCCCTAGCCTAAGCCTACGGGTGCCCTAGCCTAAGCCTAGGGGTGCCCTAGCCTAAGCCTAGGGGTGCCCTAAACTAACCTAGGTGTGCCCTACCCTAAGCCTTAAACTAGGGGTGCCCTAGGCTAAGCCTAGGGGTGCCCTAGCCTAAGCCAATGGGTGCCCTAGCCTTAGGGTAGGGGAGCCCTAGCTTTATCCTAAGCCCAAGGGTTCCCTATCCAAAGCCTAGGGGTGCCCTAGCCTAAGCCTAGGGGTGCCTTTACCTAAGGCTAGGGGATCCCTAGCCTTAAACTAAGCCTAGGGGAGCCCTAGCCTAAGCCTAGGGGTGCCCTAGCCTAAGCCTAGGGGTGCCCTAGTCTAAGCCTATGGGTGCCCTAGCCTAAGCCTAGGGGTGCCCTAGGGTTAGGCTAGGGGAGCCCTATCCTTATCCTAAGCCTAGGGGTACCCTAGCCTAAGCCTAGGGGTGCCCTAGCCTAAGTCTAGTGTGCCCTAGCCTTAGGCTAGGGGAGCCCTAGCCTTAGCCTAAGCCTAGGGCGGCCTAGCCTAAGCCTAGGGGTGCCCTAGCTTTAGGCTAGGGGAGCCCTAGTCTTAGCCTAAGCCTAGGGGTGCCCTAGCCCAAGCCTAGGGGTGCCCTAGCCTTTGCCTAGGGGTGACCTAGCCTAAGTCTACGGTTGCCCTAGCCTAAGCCTATGGGTGCCCTAGCCTAAACCTAGGGGTGCCTTAGCCTTAGGCTAGGGGAACCCTAGCTTTAGCCTAAGCCTAGGGTTCCCTAGCCAAAGCCTAGGGGTGCCCTAGCCAAAGCCTAGGGGTGCCCTAGCCTAAGGCTAGGGGTGCCCTAGCCTAAGCCTAGGGGTGCCCTAGCCTAAGCCTAGGGGTGCCCTAGCCTAAGCCTAAACCTAGGAGTGCCCTAGCCTAAGCCTAGGGGTGCCCTAGTCTAAACCTAGGGGTGCCCTAGCCTTAGGCTAGGGAGCCCTAGAATAAGCCTAATCCTAGGGGTGCCCTAGCCTTAGGCTAGGGGAGCCCTAGCCTTAAACTAAGCCTAGGGGTGCCCTAGCCTGAGCCTAGGGGTGGCCTAGCCTGAGGCTAGGGGATCCCTAGCCTTAGCCTACGGGTTTCCTAGCCTGACGATAGGGGAGCTCTAGCGTTAGTCTAGCCTAGGATTGCCCTAGCCTAAGCCAAGGGGTGTCATAGCCTGATTCTAGGGATGCCCTAGCCTTAGGCTAGGGGAGCCCTAGCCTTAGCCTAAGCCTAGGGGTGCCCCAGCCTAAGCCTAGGGGTGCCCAAGGCTAAGCCTAGAGCTGCCCTAGCCTTAAGCTAGGCGAGCCCTAGCCTTAGCCTAAGCCTAGGGCTGCCCTTGCCTAAGCCTTGGGGTGCCCTAGCCTAAGGCTAGAGGAGCCCTAGCCTTAGCCTAAGCCTAGGGGTGCCCTAGCCTAAACCTAGGGGTGCCCTAGCCTTAGGCTAGGCGAGACCTAGCCTTAGCCTAAGCCTAGGGCTGCCCTAGCCTAAGCCCAGGGATGCCCTAGCCTGAGCCTAGGGGTGCCCTCGCCTAAGCCTAGGGGTGCCCTAGCCTTAGGCTAGGAGAGACCTAGCCTTAGCCTAAGCCTAGGGCTGCCCTAGCCTAAGCCCAGGGATGCCCTAGCCTGAGCCTACGGGTGCCCTAGCCTTAGGCTAGGCGAGACCTAGCCTTAGCCTAAGCCTAGGGCTGCCCCAGCCTAAGCCTTGGGGTGCCCTATCTTTAGGCTAGGGGAGCCGTAGCCTTAGTCTAAGCCTAGGGGTGCCCTAGCCTAAGACTAGGGGTGCCCTAGCCTAAGCCTAGGGGTGCCCTAGCCAAAGCCTAGGGGTGCCTTTGCCTAAGCCTAGGGGTGCCCTAGCCTTAGGCTAGGCGAGACGTAGCCTTAGCCTAAGCCTAGGGCTGCCCGAGCCTAAGCCTAGGGATGCCCTAGCCTAAGCCTAGGGGTGCCCTAGCCTTAGGCTAGGGGAGCCCTAGCCTTAGCCTATGCGTAGGGTTTCCCTAGCCTAAGGCTAGGGGTGCCCTAGCCTTGGCCTAAGCCTAGGGGTGCGCTAGCCTAAGCCTAGGGGTGCCCTAGCCTAAGCCTAGGGGTGCCGTAGCCTAAGCCTTGGGGTGCCCTAGCCTTAGGCTAGGGGAGCCCTAGCCTTAGCATAAGCCTAGGGGTGCCCTAGCCTAAGAGTACAGGTATCCTAGCCTAAGCCTAGGGGTGCCCTACCCCAAGCCTAGGGGTGCCCTAGCTTAAGCCTAGGGGTGCCCTAGCCTAAACCTAGAGGTGCCCTAGCCTTAGTCTAGGGTTGCCCTAGACTAAGCCTAGGGGTGCCTTAGCCTAAGCCTTGGGGTGCCCTAGACTTAGGCTAGGGGAGCCCTAGCCTTAGCCTAAGCCTAGGGGTGCCCTAGCCTAAGCCTAGGGGTTTCCCATCCTAAGCCTAGGGCTGCCCCAGCCTAAGCTTAGGGGTGCCCAAGCCTAAGCCTAGGGGTGCCCTAGCATAAGCCTAGGGGTGCCCTAGCATAAGCCTAGGAGTGCCCTCGCCTAATCCTAGGTTTGCCATAGCCTAAGCCTAGGGGTGCCCTAGACTAAGCCTAGGGGTGCCCTAGCCTTAGGCTAGGGGAGCCCTAGCCTTACCCTAAGCCTAGGGTTTCCCTAGCCTAAGCCTAGGGGTCCCCTAGCCTAAGCCTAGGGGTGCCCTAGCCAAAGCCTAGGGGTGCCCTAGCCTTAGGCTAGGGGAGCCCTAGCCTTAGCCTAAGCCTAGGGATGCCCTAGCCTAAGCCTAGGGGTGCACTAGCTTGAGTCTAGGGGTGCACTAGCCAATGGCTAGGGGAGCCGTAGCCTTAGCCTAAGCCCTGGCGTGCCATTGCCTAAGCCTAAGGGTGCCCTAGCCTAAGCCTAGGGGTGCCCTAGCCTGAGCCTAGGGGTGCCCTAGCCTTAGGCTAGGGGAGCCATAGCCTTAGTCTAAGGCTAGGGGTGCCCTAGCCTAAGCCTAGGGGTGCATTAGCCTAAGCCTAGGGGTGCCCTAGCTATAGGATAGGGGAGCCCTAGCCTTAGCCTAAGCCTAGGGTGCCCTAGCCTAAGCCTAGGGGTGCCTTAGCCTTTGGCTATGGGCCCTAGCCTAAGCCTAGGGGTGCCCTAGCCTGAGCCTAGGGGTGCCCTAGCCTTAGGCTAGGGGAGCCCTAGTGTTAGCCTAAGCCTAGGGTTGCCCTAGCCTAAGATTAGGGGTGCCTTAGCCTAAGCCTAGGGGTGCCCTAGTCTTAGGCTAGGGGAGCCCTAGCCTTAGCCTAAACCTAGGGCTACCCTAGCCTAAGCCTAGGGGTTCCCCAGCCTACGCCTAGGGGTGCCCCGGCCTAAGATTAGGGGTGCCCAAGCCTAAGCCTAGGGGTGCCCTAGCATTAGCCTAGGGGTGCCCTAGCATAAGCCTAGGGGTGCACTCGCCTAAGCCTAGGAGTGCCATAGCCTAAGCCTAGGGGTTCCCTAGCCTAATCCTTGGGGTGCCCTACCCTAAGCCTAGGGGTGCCCTAGCCTAAGACTAGGGGTGCCCAACCTAAGCCTAGGGGTGCCCTATCCTTAGGATAGGCGAGACCTAGCCTTAGCCTAAGCCTAGGGCTGCCATAGCCTAAGTCTAGGGGTGCCCTAGCCTACTCCTAGGGGTGCCCTAGCCTAAGCCTAGGGGTGCCCTAGCCTAAGACTAGGGGTGTCCTAGCCTAAGCCTAGGGGTGCCCTACCCTTGGGCTAGGCGAGACCTAGCTTTAGCCTAAGCCTAGGGCTGCCCTAGCCTAAGCCTAGGGGTGCCCTAGCCTTAGGCTATGGGAGCCCTAGCCTGAGCCTAAGCATAGGGGTTCCCTAGCCTAAGCCTAGGGGTTCCCTAGCCTAAGCCTTGGGGTGCCCTAGCCTTAGGCTAGGGGAGCCCAAGCCTTAGCCTAAGCCTAGGGGTGCCCTAGCCTAAGCCTAGGGGTACCTAGCCTAAGCCTAGGTGTGCACTAGCTTTAGGCTAGGCGAGCCCTAGCCTTAGCCTAAGCCTAGTGCTGCCCAGCCTAAGCCTAGGCGTGCACTAGCCTAAGCCTAGGGGTGCCCTAGCCATAGGCTAGGGGAGCCCTAGCCTTAGCCTAAGCCTAGGTGTGCCCTAGCCTAAGCCTAGGGGTGCCCTAGCCTAAGAATAGGGGTGTCCTAGCCTAAGCCTAGGGGTGCCCTAGCCTTAGACTAAGCCTAGGGGTGCCATAGCCTAAGCCTAGGGGTGCCCTAGCCTAAGCCTAGGGGTGCACAGCCTAAGCCTAGGGGTGCCCAAGCCTAATCCTAGGGGTGCCCTAGCATAAGCCTAGGGGTGCCCTAGCATAAGCCTAGGGGTGCACTCACCTAAGCCTAGGGGTGCCATAGCCTAAGCCTAGGGGTTCCCTAGCCTAATCCTTGGGGTGCCCTACCCTAAGCCTAGGGGTGCCCTAGCCTAAGACTAGGGGTGCCCAACCTAAGCCTAGGGGTGCCCTATCCTTAGGATAGGCGAGACCTAGCATTAGCCTAAGCCTAGGGCTGCCATAGCCTAAGTCTAGGGGTGCCCTAGCCTACTCCTAGGGGTGCCCTAGCCTAAACCTAGGGGTGCCCTAGCCTAAGACTAGGGGTGTCCTAGCCTAAGCCTAGGGGTGCCCTACCCTTGGGTTAGGCGAGACCTAGCTTTAGCCTAAGCTTAGGGCTGCCGTAGCCTAAGCCTAGGGGTGCCCTAGCCTTAGGCTAGGGGAGCCCTAGCCTGAGCCTAAGCATAGGGGTTCCCTAGCCTAAGCCTAGGGGTGCCCTAGCCTAAGCCTTGGGGTGCCCTAGCCTTAGGCTAGGGGAGCCCTAGCCTTAGCCTAAGCCTAGGTGTGCCCTAGCCTAAGCCTAGGGGTGCCCTAGCCTAAGAATAGGGGTGCCCTAGCCTAAGCCTAGGGGTGCCCTACACTTAGACTAAGCCTAGGGGTGCCATAGCCTAAGCCTAGGGGTGCCCTAGCCTAAGCCTAGGGGTGCACAGCCTAAGCCTAGGGGTGCCCAAGCCTAATCTTAGGGGTGCCCTAGCCTAAGTTAGGGGTGCCCTAGCCTTAGGCTAGGCAAGCCCTAGCCTTAGCCTAAGCTTAGGGCTGCCCTAGCTTTAGACTAGGGGTGCCATAGCCTAGGGCTACGGGAGCCCTAGCCTTAGCCTAAGCCTAGGGATGCCCAAGCTTGAGCCTAGGGGTGCCCTAGCCTGAGACTAGGGGAGCCCTAGCCTTTGCCTAAGCAAAGGATTGCCCTAGCCGAAGCCTAGGGGTGCCCTAGCCTCAGTCTAGGGGTGCCCTAGCCTGAGGCTAGGGGAGCCATTGCCTTAGAAAAGTCTAGGGGTGCCCTAGCCTAAGCCTAGGGATGCTCTACCCTAAGCCTAGGGGTGCCCTATCCTTAGGCTAGGCGAGACCTAGCCTTAGCCTAAGCCTAGGCCTGCTCTAGCCTAAGCCTAGGGGTGCCCTAGCCTTAGGCTAGGGGAGCCCTAGCCTTAGCCTAAGCCTAGGGGTGCCCTAGCCTAAGCCTAGGGGTGCCCTAGCCTTAGACGAAGCCTAGGGGTGCCCTAGCCTTAGACTAAGCCTAGGGGTGCCCTAGCCTAAGCCTAGGGGTGCCCTAGCCTAAGCCTAGGGATGCCCTAGCCTTAGGCTAGGGGAGCCCTAGCCTTAGCCTAAGCCTAGGGGTGCCCCAGCCTAAGCCTAGGGGTGCCCAAGGCTAAGCCTAGAGCTGCCCTAGCCTTAAGCTAGGCGAGCCCTAGCCTTAGCCTAAGCCTAGGATTGCCCTTGCCTAAGCCTTGGGGTGCCCTAGCCTAAGGCTAGAGGAGCCCTAGCCTTAGCCTAAGCCTAGGGGTGCCCTAGCCTAAGCCTAGGGGTGCCCTAGCCTTAGGCTAGGCGAGACCTAGCCTTAGCCTAAGCCTAGGGCTGCCCTAGCCTAAGCCCAGGGATGCCCTAGCCTGAGCCTAGGGGTGCCCTCGCCTAAGCCTAGGGGTGCCCTAGCCTTAGGCTAGGAGAGACCTAGCCTTAGCCTAAGCCTAGGGCTGCCCTAGCCTAAGCCCAGGGATGCCCTAGCCTGAGCCTACGGGTGCCCTAGCCTTAGGCTAGGCGAGACCTAGCCTTAGCCTAAGCCTAGGGCTGCCCCAGCCTAAGCCTTGGGGTGCCCTATCTTTAGGCTAGGGGAGCCGTAGCCTTAGTCTAAGCCTAGGGGTGCCCTAGCCTAAGCCTAGGGGTGCCCTAGCCTAAGCCTAGGGGTGCCCTAGCCCAAGCCTAGGGGTGCCTTTGCCTAAGCCTAGGGGTGCCCTAGCCTTAGGCTAGGCGAGACGTAGCCTTAGCCTAAGCCTAGGGCTGCCCGAGCCTAAGCCTAGGGATGCCCTAGCCTAAGCCTAGGGGTGCCCTAGCCTTAGGCTAGGGGAGCCCTAGCCTTAGCCTATGCCTAGGGTTTCCGTAGCCTAAGGCTAGGGGTGCCCTAGCCTTGGCCTAAGCCTAGGGGTGCGCTAGCCTAAGCCTAGGGGTGCCCTAGCCTAAGCCTAGGGGTGCCGTAGCCTAAGCCTTGGGGTGCCCTAGCCTTAGGCTAGGGGAGCCCTAGCCTTAGCATAAGCCTAGGGGTGCCCTAGCCTAAGAGTACAGGTGCCCTAGCCTAAGCCTAGGGGTGCCCTACCCTAAGCCTAGGGGTGCCCTAGCTTAAGCCTAGGGGTGCCCTAGCCTAAACCTAGAGGTGCCCTAGCCTTAGGCTAGGGGCCCTAGCCTAAGTCTAGGGTTGCCCTAGACTAAGCCTAGGGGTGCCTTAGCCTAAGCCTAGGGGTGCCCTAGACTTAGGCTAGGGGAGCCCTAGCCTTAGCCTAAGCCTAGGGGTGCCCTAGCCTAAGCCTAGGGGTTTCCCATCCTAAGCCTAGGGCTGCCCCAGCCTAAGCTTAGGGGTGCCCAAGCCTAAGCCTAGGGGTGCCCTAGCATAAGCCTAGGGGTGCCCTAGCATAAGCCTAGGAGTGCCATCGCCTAATCCTAGGTTTGCCATAGCCTAAGCCTAGGGGTGCCCTAGCCTAAGCCTAGGGGTGCCCTAGCCTTAGGCTAGGGGAGCCCTAGCCTTACCCTAAGCCTAGGGTTTCCCTAGCCTAAGCCTAGGGGTCCCCTAGCCTAAGCCTAGGTGTGCCCTAGCCAAAGCCTAGGGGTGCCCTAGCCTTAGGCTAGGGGAGCCCTAGCCTTAGCCTAAGCCTAGGGGTGCCCTAGCCTAAGCCTAGGGGTGCACTAGCTTGAGTCTAGGGGTGCACTAGCTTGAGTCTAGGGGTGCACTAGCCAATGGCTAGGGGAGCCGTAGCCTTAGCCTAAGCCCTGGCGTGCCATTGACTAAGCCTAAGGGTGCCCTAGCCTAAACCTAGGGGTGCCCTAGCCTGAGCCTAGGGGTGCCCTAGCCTTAGGCTAGGGGAGCCATAGCCTTAGTCTAAGGCTAGGGGTGCCCTAGCCTAAGCCTAGGGGTGCACTAGCCTAAGCCTAGGGGTGCCCTAGCTATAGGATAGGGGAGCCCTAGCCTTAGCCTAAGCCTAGGGTGCCCTAGCCTAAGCCTAGGGGTGCCTTAGCCTTTGGCTATGGGCCCTAGCCTAAGCCTAGGGGTGCCCTAGCCTGAGACTAGGGGTGCCCTAGCCTTAGGCTAGGGGAGCCCTAGTGTTAGCCTAAGCCTAGGGTTGCCCTAGCCTAAGATTAGGGGTGCCTTAGCCTAAGCCTAGGGGTGCCCTAGTCTTAGGCTAGGGGAGCCCAAGCCTTAGCCTAAACCTAGGGCTACCCTAGCCTAAGCCTAGGGGTTCCCCAGCCTAAGCCTAGGGGTGCCCCGGCCTAAGATTAGGGGTGCCCAAGCCTAAGCCTAGGGGTGCCCTAGCATAAGCCTAGGGGTGCCCTAGCATAAGCCTAGGGGTGCACTCGCCTAAGCCTAGGGGTGCCATAGCCTAAGCCTAGGGGTTCCCTAGCCTAATCCTTGGGGTGCCCTACCCTAAGCCTAGGGGTGCCCTAGCCTAAGACTAGGGGTGCCCAACCTAAGCCTAGGGGTGCCCTATCCTTAGGATAGGCGAGACCTAGCCTTAGCCTAAGCCTAGGGCTGCCATAGCCTAAGTCTAGGGGTGCCCTAGCCTACTCCTAGGGGTGCCCTAGCCTAAGCCTAGGGGTGCCCTAGCCTAAGACTAGGGGTGTCCTAGCCTAAGCCTAGGGGTGCCCTACCCTTGGGCTAGGCGAGACCTAGCTTTAGCCTAAGCCTAGGGCTGCCCTAGCCTAAGCCTAGGGGTGCCCTAGCCTTAGGCTATGGGAGCCCTAGCCTGAGCCTAAGCATAGGGGTTCCCTAGCCTAAGCCTAGGGGTTCCCTAGCCTAAGCCTTGGGGTGCCCTAGCCTTAGGCTAGGGGAGCCCAAGCCTTAGCCTAAGCCTAGGGGTGCCCTAGCCTAAGCCTAGGGGAACCTAGCCTAAGCCTAGGTGTGCACTAGCTTTAGGCTAGGCGAGCCCTAGCCTTAGCCTAAGCCTAGGGCTGCCCAGCCTAAGCCTAGGCGTGCACTAGCCTAAGCATAGGGGTGCCCTAGCCATAGGCTAGGGGAGCCCTAGCCTTAGCCTAAGCCTAGGTGTGCCCTAGCCTAAGCCTAGGGGTGCCCTAGCCTAAGAATAGGGGTGTCCTAGCCTAAGCCTAGGGGTGCCCTAGCCTTAGACTAAGCCTAGGGGTGCCATAGCCTAAGCCTAGGGGTGCCCTAGCCTAAGCCTAGGGGTGCACAGCCTAAGCCTGGGGTGCCCAAGCCTAATCCTAGGGGTGCCCTAGCATAAGACTAGGGGTGCCCTAGCCTAAGCCTAGGGGTGCACTCGCCTAAGCCTAGGGGTGCCATAGCCTAAGCCTAGGGGTTCCCTAGCCTAATCCTTGGGGTGCCCTACCCTAAGCCTAGGGGTGCCCTAGCCTAAGACTAGGGGTGCCCAACCTAAGCCTAGGGGTGCCCTATCCTTAGGATAGGCGAGACCTAGCCTTAGCCTAAGCCTAGGGCTGCCATAGCCTAAGTCTAGGGGTGCCCTAGCCTACTCCTAGGGGTGCCCTAGCCTAAGCCTAGGGGTGCCCTAGCCTAAGACTAGGGGTGTCCTAGCCTAAGCCTAGGGGTGCCCTACCCTTGGGCTAGGCGAGACCTAGCTTTAGCCTAATCTTAGGGCTGCCGTAGCCTAAGCCTAGGGGTGCCCTAGCCTTAGGCTAGGGGAGCCCTAGCCTGAGCCTAAGCATAGGGGTTCCCTAGCCTAAGCCTAGGGGTGCCCTAGCCTAAGCCTTGGGGTGCCCTAGCCTTAGGCTAGGGGAGCCCTAGCCTTAGCCTAAGCCTAGGTGTGCCCTAGCCTAAGCCTAGGGGTGCCCTAGCCTAAGAATAGGGGTGCCGTAGCCTAAGCCTAGGGGTGCCCTAGCCTTAGACTAAGCCTAGGGGTGCCATAGCCTAAGCCTAGGGGTGCCCTAGCCTAAGCCTAGGGGTGCACAGCCTAAGCCTAGGGGTGCTCAAGCCTAATCTTAGGGGTGCCCTAGCCTAAGTTAGGGGTGCCCTAGCCTTAGGCTAGGCAAGCCCTAGCCTTAGCCTAAGCTTAGGGCTGCCCTAGCTTTAGCCTAGGGGTGCCATAGCCTAGGGCTACGGGAGCCCTAGCCTTAGCCTAAGCCTAGGGGTGCCCAAGCCTGAGCCTAGGGGTGCCCTAGCCTGAGACTAGGGGAGCCCTAGCCTTTGCCTAAGCAAAGGATTGCCCTAGCCGAAGCCTAGGGGTGCCCTAGCCTCAGTCTAGGGGTGCCCTAGCCTGAGGCTAGGGGAGCCATTGCCTTAGAAAAGTCTAGGGGTGCCCTAGCCTAAGCCAAGGGATGCTCTACCCTAAGCCTAGGGGTGCCCTATCCTTAGGCTAGGCGAGACCTAGCCTTAGCCTAAGCCTAGGCCTGCCCTAGCCTAAGCCTAGGGGTGCCCTAGCCTTAGGCTAGGGGAGCCCTAGCCTTAGCCTAATCATAGGGGTGCCCTAGCCTAAGCCTAGGGGTGCCCTAGCCTAAGCCTAGGGGTGCACTAGCTTAGGCTAGAGGAGCCCAAGACTTAGCCTAAGCCTAGGGGTGCCCTAGCCCAAGGCTAGGGGTGCCCTAGCCTAAGCCTAGGGGTGCCTAGCCTAAGCCTAGGGGTGCCCTAGCCTTAGACTAAGCCTAGGGGTGCCCTAGCCTTTGACTAAGGCTAGGGGTGCCCTAGCCTAAGCCTAGGGCTGCCCTAGCCTAAGCCTAGGGGTGCCCTAGCCTAAGGCTAGGAGAACCCTAGCCTTAGCCTAAGCCTAGGGGTGCCCTAGCCTAAGCCTAGGCGTGCCCTAGTTTAAGCCTAGGGCTGTCCTAGCCTAAGCTTAGGGGTGCCCAAGCCTAAGGCTAGGGGAGCCATAGCCTTAGCCTAAGCCTAGGGGTGCCCTAGCCTAAGCTTAGGGGTGCCCTACCCTAAGCCTAGGGGTGCCCTAGCCTAAGCCTAGGGGTGCCCTAGCCTAAGCCTAGGGGTGCCCTAGCCTAAGCCTAGGGGTGCCCTACCCTTAGGCTAGGGGAGCCCTAGCCTTAGCCTAAGCCTAGGTGTGCCCCAGCCTAAGCCTAGGGGTGCCCAAGCCTAAGCCTAGGGGTGCCGTAGCCTAAGCCTAGGGGTGCCCTAGCCTTAGACTAAGCCTAGGGGTGCCCGAGCCTAAGCCTAGGGGTGCCCTAGACTAAGCCTAGGGGTGCCCTAGCCTAAGCCTAGGGGTGCCCTAACCTAAGCGTAGGGGTGCCCCAGCCTAAGCCTAGGGGTGCCCTAACCTAAGCCTAGGGGTGCCCCAGCCTAAGCCTAGGGGTGCCCTAGCCTTAGGCTAGGCGAGCCCTAGCCTTAGCATAAGCTTAGGGCTGCCCTAGCTTAAGCCTAGGGGTGCCAGAGCCTTAGGCTAGGGGAGCACTAGCCTTAGCCTAAGCCTAGGGGTGCACTAGCCTAAGCCTAGGGGTGTCCCAGCCCAAGCCTGGTGGTGCCCAAGCGTAAGCCTAGGGCTGCCCTAGCCTTAAGCTAGGCGAGCCCTAGCCTAAGCCTAAGCCTAGGGATGCCCTAGCCTAAGCCTAGGGCTGCCCTAGCCTAAGCCTAGGGGTGTCCTAGCCTAAGCCTAGGGGTGCCCTAACCTAAGCCTAGGGGTGCCCTAGCCTTAGACTAAGCCTAGGGGTGCCCCAGCCTAAGCTTAGGGGTGCCCAAACCTAAGCCTAGGGGTGTCCTAGCCTGAGCCTAGGAGTGCCCTAGCCTGAGGCTAGGGGAGCCCTAGCCTTAGCCTAAGCCAAGGATTGCCCTAGCCTAAGCCTAGGGGTGCCCTAGCCTCAGTCTAGGGGTGCCCTAGCCTGAGGCTAGGGAAGCGGTTGCCTTAGCCAAGTCTAGGGGTGCCCAAGCCTAAGCCTAGGGGTGCCCTAGCCTAAGCCTAGGGGTGCCCTAGCCTCAGTCTAGGGGTGCCCTAGCCTGAGTCTAGGGGAGCCGTTGCCTTAGAAAAGTCTATGGGTGCCCTAGCCTAAGCCTAGGGATGCTCTACCCTAAGCCTAGGGGTGCCCTATCCTTAGGATAGGCGAGACCTAGCCTTAGCCTAAGCCTAGGCTTGCCCTAGCCTAAGCCTAGGGGTGCCCTAGCCTTAGGCTAGGGGAGCCCTAGCCTTAGCATAAGCATAGGGGTGTCCTAGCCTAAGCCTAGGGGTGCCCTAGCCTAAGCCTAGGGGTGCCATAGCTTAGGCTAGGGGAGCCCAAGACTTAGCCTAAGCCTAGGGGTGCCGTAGCCTAAGGCTAGAGGTGCCCTAGCCTAAGCCTAGGGGTGCCCTAGCCTAAGCCTAGGGGTGCCTAGCCTAAGCCTAGGGGTGCCCTAGCATTAGACTAAGCCTCGGGGGGCCCTAGCCTTAGACTAAGCCTAGGGGTGCCCAACCTAAGCCTAGGGGTGCCCTATCCTTAGGATAGGCGAGACCTAGCCTTAGCCTAAGCCTAGGGCTGCCATAGACTAAGTCTAGGGGTGCCCTAGCCTACTCCTAGGGGTGCCCTAGCCTAAGCCTAGGGGTGCCCTAGCCTAAGACTAGGGGTGTCCTAGCCTAAGCCTAGGGGTGCCCTACCCTTGGGCTAGGCGAGACCTAGCTTTAGCCTAAGCCTAGGGCTGCCCTAGCCTAAGCCTAGGGGTGCCCTAGCCTTAGGCTAGGGGAGCCCTTGCCTGAGCCTAAGCATAGGGGTGCCCTAGCCTAAGCCAAGGGGTGCCCAAGCCTAAGCCTTGGGGTGCCCTAGCCTTAGGCTAGGGGAGCCCAAGCCTTAGCCTAAGCCTAGGGGTGCCCTAGCCTAAGCCTAGAGGTACCTAGCCTAAGCCTAGGGGTGCACTAGCTTTAGGCTAGGCGAGCCTTAGCCTTAGCCTAAGCCTAGGGCTGCCCAGCCTAAGCCTAGGCGTGCACTAGCCTAAGCATAGGGGTGCCCTAGCCATAGGCTAGGGGAGCCCTAGCCTTAGCCTAAGCCTAGGTGTGCCCTAGCCTAAGCCTAGGGGTGCCCTAGCCTAAGAATAGGGGTGCCCTAGCCTAAGCCTATGGGTGCCCTAGCCTTAGACTAAGCCTAGGGGTGCCATAGCCAAAGCCTAGGGGTGCCCTAGCCTAAGCCTAGGGGTGCACAGCCTAAGCCTAGGGGTGCCATAGCCTAATCCTAGGGGTGCCCTAGCTTAAGCCTAGGGGTGCACTCGCCTAAGCCTAGGGGTGCCATAGCCTAAGCCTAGGGGTTCCCTAGCCTAATCCTTGGGGTGCCCTACCCTAAGCCTAGGGGTGCCCTAGCCTAAGACTAGGGGTGCCCAACCTAAGCCTAGGGGTGCCCTATCCTTAGGATAGGCGAGACCTAGCCTTAGCCTAAGCCTAGGGCTGCCATAGCCTAAGTCTAGGGGTGCCCTAGCCTACTCCTAGGGGTGCCCTAGCCTAAGCCTAGGGGTGCCCTAGCCTAAGACTAGGGGTGTCCTAGCTTAAGCCTAGGCGTGCCCTACCCTTGGGCTAGGCGAGACCTAGCTTTAGCCTAAGCCTAGGGCTGCCCTAGCCTAAGCCTAAGGGTGCCCTAGCCTTAGGCAAGGGGAGCCCTAGCCTGAGCCTAAGCATAGGGGTTCCCTAGCCTAAGCCTTGGGGTGCCCTAGCCTAAGCCTTGGGGTGCCCTAGCCTTAGGCTAGGGGAGCCCAAGCCTTAGCCTAAGCCTAGGGCTGCCCAGCCTAAGCCTAGGCGTGCACTAGCCTAAGCATAGGGGTGCCCTAGCCATAGGCTAGGGGAGCCCTAGCCTTAGCCTAAGCCTAGGTGTGCCCTAGCCTAAGCCTAGGGGTGCCCTAGCCTAAGAATAGGGGTGCCCTAGCCTAAGCCTAGGGGTGCCCTAGCCTTAGACTAAGCCTAGGGGTGCCATAGCCTAAGCCTAGGGATGCCCTAGCCTAAGCCTAGGGGTGCACAGCCTAAGCCTAGGGGTGCCCAAGCCTAATCCTAGGGGTGCCCTAGCCTAAGCCTAGGGGTGCCCTAGCCTTAGGCTAGGCAAGCCCTAGCCTTAGCCTAAGCTTAGGGCTGCCCTAGCTTTAGCCTAGGGGTGACATAGCCTAGGGCTACGGGAGCCCTAGCCTTAGCCTAAGCCTAGGGGTGCCCAAGCCTGAGCCTAGGGGTGCCCTAGCCTGAGACTAGGGGAGCCCTAGCCTTTGCCTAAGCAAAGGATTGCCCTAGCCGAAGCCTAGGGGTGCCCTAGCCTCAGTCTAGGGGTGCCCTAGCCTGAGTCTAGGGGAGCCGTTGCCTTAGAAAAGTCTATGGGTGCCCTAGCCTAAGCCTAGGGATGCTGTACCCTAAGCCTAGGGGTGCCCTATCCTTAGGATAGGCGAGACCTAGCCTTAGCCTAAGCCTAGGCTTGCCCTAGCCTAAGCCTAGGGGTGCCCTAGCCTTAGGCTAGGGGAGCCCTAGCCTTAGCATAAGCATAGGGGTGTCCTAGCCTAAGCCTAGGGGTGCCCTAGCCTAAGCCTAGGGGTGCCATAGCTTAGGCTAGGGGAGCCCAAGACTTAGCCTAAGCCTAGGGGTGCCGTAGCCTAAGGCTAGAGGTGCCCTAGCCTAAGCCTAGGGGTGCCCTAGCCTAAGCCTAGGGGTGCCTAGCCTAAGCCTAGGTGTGCCCTAGCATTAGACTAAGCCTCGGGGGGCCCTAGCCTTAGACTAAGCCTAGGGGTGCCCAACCTAAGCCTAGGGGTGCCCTATCCTTAGGATAGGCGAGACCTAGCCTTAGCCTAAGCCTAGGGCTGCCATAGCCTAAGTCTAGGGGTGCCCTAGCCTACTCCTAGGGGTTCCCTAGCCTAAGCCTAGGGGTGCCCTAGCCTAAGACTAGGGGTGTCCTAGCCAAAGCCTAGGGGTGCCCTACCCTTGGGCTAGGCGAGACCTAGCTTTAGCCTAAGCCTAGGGCTGCCCTAGCCTAAGCCTAGGGGTGCCCTAGCCTTAGGCTAGGGGAGCCCTTGCCTGAGCCTAAGCATAGGGGTGCCCTAGCCTAAGCCTAGGGGTGCCCAAGCCTAAGCCTTGGGGTGCCCTAGCCTTAGGCTAGGGGAGCCCAAGCCTTAGCCTAAGCCTAGGGGTGCCCTAGCCTAAGCCTAGAGGTACCTAGCCTAAGCCTAGGGGTGCACTAGCTTTAGGCTAGGCGAGCCCTAGCCTTAGCCTAAGCCTAGGGCTGCCCAGCCTAAGCCTAGGCGTGCACTAGCCTAAGCATAGGGGTGCCCTAGACATAGGCTAGGGGAGCCCTAGCCTTAGCCTAAGCCTAGGTGTGCCCTAGCCTAAGCCTAGGGGTGCCCTAGCCTAAGAATAGGGGTGCCCTAGCCTTAGACTAAGCCTAGGGGTGCCATAGCCTAAGCCTAGGGGTGCCCTAGCCTAAGCCTAGGGGTGCACAGCCTAATCCTAGGGGTGCCCTAGCCTAATCCTAGGGGTGCCCTAGCTTAAGCCTAGGGGTGCACTCGCCTAAGCCTAGGGGTGCCATAGCCTAAGCCTAAGGGTTCCCTAGCCTAATCCTTGGGGTGCCCTACCCTAAGCCTAGGGGTGCCCTAGCCTAAGACTAGGGGTGCCCAACCTAAGCCTAGGGGTGCCCTATCCTTAGGATAGGCGAGACCTAGCCTTAGCCTAAGCCTAGGGCTGCCATAGCCTAAGTCTAGGGGTGCCCTAGCCTACTCCTAGGGGTGCCCTAGCCTAAGCCTAGGGGTGCCCTAGCCTAAGACTAGGGGTGTCCTAGCTTAAGCCTAGGGGTGCCCTACCCTTGGGCTAGGCGAGACCTAGCTTTAGCCTAAGCCTAGGGCTGCCCTAGCCTAAGCCTAAGGGTGCCCTAGCCTTAGGCAAGGGGAGCCCTAGCCTGAGCCTAAGCATAGGGGTTCCCTAGCCTAAGCCTAGGGGTGCCCTAGCCTAAGCCTTGGGGTGCCCTAGCCTTAGGCTAGGGGAGCCCAAGCCTTAGCCTAAGCCTAGGGCTGCCCAGCCTAAGCCTAGGCGTGCACTAGCCTAAGCATAGGGGTGCCCTAGCCATAGGCTAGGGGAGCCCTAGCCTTAGCCTAAGCCTAGGTGTGCCCTAGCCTAAGCCTAGGGGTACCCTAGCCTAAGAATAGGGGTGCCCTAGCCTAAGCCTAGGGGTGCCCTAGCCTTAGACTAAGCCTAGGGGTGCCATAGCCTAAGCCTAGGGATGCCCTAGCCTAAGCCTAGGGGTGCACAGCCTAAGCCTAGGGGTGCCCAAGCCTAATCCTAGGGGTGCCCTAGCCTAAGCCTAGGGGTGCCCTAGCCTTAGGCTAGGCAAGCCCTAGCCTTAGCCTAAGCTTAGGGCTGCCCTAGCTTTAGCCTAGGGGTGCCATAGCCTAGGGCTACGGGAGCCCTAGCCTTAGCCTAAGCCTAGGGGTGCCCAAGCCTGAGCCTAGGGGTGCCCTAGCCTGAGACTAGGGGAGCCCTAGCCTTTGCCTAAGCAAAGGATTGCCCTAGCCGAAGCCTAGGGGTGCCCTAGCCTCAGTCTAGGGGTGCCCTTGCCTGAGGCTAGGGGAGCCGTTGCCTTAGAAAAGTCTAGGGGTGCCCTAGCCTAAGCGTAGGGATGCTCTACCCTAAGCCTAGGGGTGCCCTATCCTTAGGCTAGGCGAGACCTAGCCTTAGCCTAAGCCTAGGCCTACCCTAGCCTAAGCCTTGGGGTGCCCTAGCCTTAGGTTAGTGGAGCCCTAGCCTTAGCCTAAGCATAGGGGTGCCCTAGCCTAAGCCTAGGGGTGCCCTCGCCTAAGCCTAGGGGTGCCCTAGCTTAGGCTAGGGGAGCCCAAGACTTAGCCTAAGCCTAGGGGTGCCCTAGCCCAAGGCTAGGGGTGCCCTAGCCTAAGCCTAGGGGTGCCTAGCCTAAGCCTAGGGGTGCCCTAGCCTTAGACTAAGCCTAGGGGTGCCCTAGCCTTTGACTAAGCCTAGGGGTGCCCTAGCCTAAGCCTAGGGCTGCCCTAGCCTAAGCCTACGGGTGCCCTAGCCTAAGGGTAGGAGAACCCTAGCCTTAGCCTAAGCCTAGGGGTGCCCTAGCCTAAGCCTAGGCGTGCCCTAGCCTAAGCCTAGGGCTGCCCTAGCCTAAGCTTAGAGGTGCCCTAGCCTAAGCCTAGGGGTGCCCTAGCCTAAGCCTAGGGGTGCCCTAGCCTAAGCCTAGGGGTGCCCTAGCCTAAGCCTAGGGGTGCACTAGCCTAAGCCTAGGGGTGCCCTAGCCTAAGCCTAGGGGTGCCCTAACCTAAGCCTAGGGGTGCCCTAGCTTAGGTTAGGAGAGCCCTAGCCTTAGCCTAAGCCTAGGGGTGTCCCAGCCTAAGCCTGGTGGTGCCCAAGCCTAAGCCTAGGGCTGCCCTAGCCTTAAGCTAGGCGTGCCCTAGCCTAAGCCTAAGCCTAGGGATGCCCTAGCCTAAGCCTAGGGGTGCCCTAGCCTAAGGCTAGGAGAGCCCTAGCCTTAGCCTAAACCTAGGGCTGCCCTAGCCTAAGCCTAGGGGTGTCCTAGCCTAAGCCTAGGGGTGTCCTAACCTAAGCCTAGGGGTGCCCTAACCTAAGCCTAGGGGTGCCCTAGCCTAAGCCTAGGCGTGCCCTAGCCTAAGCCTAGGGGTGCCCTAGCCTTAGGCTAGGGGAGCCCTAGCCTTAGCCTAAGCCTAGGGGTGCCCCAGCCTAAGCCTAGGGGTGCCCAAACCTAAGCCTAGGGGTGCCCTAGCCTAAGCCTAGGGGTGCCCTAGCCTTAGGCTAGGCGAGCCCTAGACTTAGCCTAAGCAAAGGGGTGTCCTAGCCTGAGCCTAGGAGTGCCCTAGCCTGAGGCTAGGGGAGCCCTAGCCTTAGCCTAAGCCAAGGATTTCCCTAGCCTAAGCCTAGGGGTGCCTTAGCCTCAGTCTAGGGGTGCCCTCGCCTGAGGCTAGGGAAGCGGTTGCCTTAGCCAAGTCTAGGGGTGCCCAAGCCTAAGACTAGGGGTGCCCTAGCCTAAGCCTAGTGGTGCACTAGCCTCAGTCTAGGGGTGCCCTAGCCTGAGTCTAGGGGAGCCGTTGCCTTAGAAAAGTCGATGGGTGCCCTAGGCTAAGCCTAGGGATGCTCTACCCTAAGCCTAGGGGTGCCCTATCCTTAGGATAGGCGAGACCTAGCCTTAGGCTAAGCCTAGGACTGCCCTAGCCTAAGCCTAGGGGTGCCCTAGCCTTAGGCTAGGGGAGCCCTAGCCTTAGCATAAGCATAGGGGTGTCCTAGCCTAAGCCTAGGGGTGCCCTAGCCTAAGCCTACGGGTGCCCTAGCTTAGGCTAGGGGAGTCCAAGACTTAGCCTAAGCCTAGGGGTGCCCTAGCCTAAGGCTAGGGGTGCCCTAGCCTAAGCCTAGGGGTGCCCTAGCCAAAGCCTAGGGGTGCCTAGCCTAAGCCTCGGGGTGCCCTAGCCTTAGACTAAGCCTAGGGGTGCCCTAGCCTAAGCCTAGTGGTGCCCTAGCCTAAGCCAAGGTGTGCCCTAGCCTTAGGCTAGGGGAGCCCTAGCCTTAGCCTAAGCCTAGGGATTGCCCTAGCCTAAGCCTAGGGGTGCCCTAGCCTAAGGCTAGGAGAGCCCTAGCATTAGCCTAAGCCTAGGGCTGCCCTAGCCTAAGCCTAGGGGTGTCCTAGCCTAAGCCTAGGGGTGTCCTAGCCTAAGCCTAGGGGTGCCCTAACCTAAGCCTAGGGGTGCCCTAGCCGTAGGCTAGGGGAGCCCTAGCCGTAGGCTAGGGGAGCCCTAGCCGTAGCCTAAGCCTAGGTGTGCCCTAGCCTAAGCCTAGGCGTGCCCTAGCCTAAGCCTAGGGGTGCCCTAGCCTTAGGCTAGGGGAGCCCTAGCCTTAGCCTAAGCCTAGGGGTGCCCCAGCCTAAGCCTAGGGGTGCCCAAACCTAAGCCTAGGGGTGCCCTAGCCTAAGCCTAGAGGTGCCCTAGCCTTAGGCTAGGCGAGCCCTAGCCTTAGCCTAAGCAAAGGGGTGTCCTAGCCTGAGCCTAGGAGTGCCCTAGCCTGAGGCTAGGGGAGCCCTAGCCTTAGCCTAAGCCAAGGATTGCCCTAGCCTAAGCCTAGGGGTGCCCTAGCCTTAGTCTAGGGGTGCCATTGCCTGAGGCTAGGGAAGCGGTTGCCTTAGCCAAGTCCAGGGGTGCCCAAGCCTAAGCCTAGGGGTGCCCTAGCCTGAGGCTAGGGGAGCCGTTGCCTTAGAAAAGTCTAGGGGTGCCCTAGCCTAAGCCTAGGGATGCTCTACCCTAAGCCTAGGGGTGCCCTATCCTTAGGCTAGGCGAGACCTAGCCTTAGCCTAAGCCTAGGCCTGCCCTAGCCTAAGCCTAGGGGTGCCCTAGCCTTAGGCTAGGGGAGCCCTAGCCTTAGCCTAAGCATAGGGGTGTCCTAGCCTAAGCCTAGGTGTGCCCTAGCCTAAGCCTAGGGGTGCCTTAGCTTAGGCTAGGGGAGCCCAAGACTTAGCCTAAGCCTAGGGGTGCCCTAGCCTAAGGCTAGGGGTGCCCTAGCCTAAGCCTAGGGGTTTCCTAGCCTAAGCCTAGGGGTGCCTAGCCTAAGCCTAGGGGTGCCCTAGCCTTAGACTAAGCCTAGGGGGGCCCTACCCTAAGCCTAGGGGTGCCCTAGCCTAAGCCTAGGGGTGCCCTAGCCTAAGCCTAGGGGTGCCCTAGCCTTAGGCTAGGGGAGCCCTAGCCTTAGCGTAAGCTTAGGGCTGCCCTAGCCTAAGCCTAGGGGTGCCCTAGTCTAAAGCTAGGAGAGCCCTAGCCTTAGCCTAAGCCTAGGGGTGCCCTAGCCTAAGTCTAGGGGTGTCCTAGCCTAAGCCTAGGGGTTCCCTAGCCTTAGGCTAGGGGAGCCCTAGCCTTAGCCTAAGCCTAGGGGTGCCCTAGCCTAAGCCTAGGCGTGCCCTAGCCCAAGCCTAGGGCTGCCCTAGCCTAATCTTAGGGGTGCCCTAGCCTAAGGCTAGGGGAGCCACAGCCTTAGCCTAAGCCTAGGGGTGCCCTAGCCTAAGCCTATGGGTGCCGAAGACTAAGCCTAGGGGTGCCCTAGCCTAAGCCCAGGGGTGCCCTAGCCTTAGGCTAGGGGAGCCCTAGCCTTAGCCTAAGCCTAGGGGTGCCCCCGCCAAAGCCTAGGGGTGCCAAAGCCTAAGCCTAGGGGTGCCCAAGCCTAAGCCTAGGGGTGCCCTAGCCTTAGACTAAGCCTAGGGGTGCCCTAGCCTAAGCCTAGGGGTGCCCTAGCCTAAGCCTAGCGGTGCCCTAACCTAAGCCTATGGGGTGCCCCAGCCTAAGCCTAGGGGTGCCCTAGCCTAAGCTTAGGGGTGCCCGAGCCTAAGCCTAGGGGTGCCCGAGCCTAAGGTTAGGGGAGCCCTATCCTAAGTCTAGGGGAGCTCTAACCTTTGCCTAAGCCTAGGGGAACCCTAGCCTAACCCTGGGGGTGCCCGAACCTAAGGCTAGGGGAGCCCTACCCTAACACTAGGGGTGCCCTATCCTAAGGCTAGGGGAGCTCTATCCTAAGGCTACGGGAGCCCTAGCCTTAGCCTAGGGGTTCATGAGCTTAAGCCTAGGGTTGCCCTAGCCTAAGGCTAGGGGAGACCTAGACTAAGGATATGGGAACCTTAGCCTAAGGCTAGGGGAGCATTAGCCTTAGCCTAAGCCTCGGGGTGACGTACCCTAAGGCTAGGGGAGCCCTAGCCTAAGGCTAGGGGAGCCCTAGCCTAAGGCTATGGGAGCCCTGGACTAAGCCTAGGGATGCCCTGGCCTAAGGATAGGGGAGCACTAGCCTAAGGCTAGGGGAACCTTAGCCTAAGTCTAGGGGAGCCCTAGCCTAAGTCTAAGGGAGCCTTAGCCTAAAGCTCGGGGAGCCCTAGCCTTAGCCTAAGCCTAGGGGTGACCTACCCTAAGGCTAGGGGAACCCTTGCCTTTGCCTAAGCCTATGGATGCCTGAACCTAAGGCTAGGGGAGCCCTAGCCTAAGCTTAGGGGTACCCTAACCTAAGGCTAGTGGAGCCCTTGCCTTAGCCTAAGCCAAGGGGTGCCATAGTGAAAGGCTAGGGGAGCCCTAGCCTAAAGCTAGGGTAGCCCTAGCCTTAGCCTAAGCTTAGGGGTGCCACAACCTAAGGCTAGTGGATCCCTAGCCTAAGCCTAGGGGTGCCATAGCCTAAGGCTAGGGTAGCCCTAACCTTAGCCTAAGCATAGGGGTACCATAGCCTAAGCCTAGGGGTGCCCGAACCTACGGATAGGGGAGCCCTATTCTAAGCCTAGGGGTGCCCTAGCCTAAGGCTAGGGGATCCCTAGCCTTAGGCTAGGGTAGCCCTAGTCTTAGCCTAGGGGTGCCCGAGGCTAAGCCTAGGGGTGCCCTAGCCTAAGGCTGGGGGAGCCCTAGCCTAAGGATAGGGGAGCCTTAGCCTAAGGCTAGGGGAGCCCTAGCCTTAGCCAAAGCCTCGGGGTGACATACCCTAAGGCTAGGGTAGCCCTAGCCTAAGGCTAGGGGAGCACTAGCCTAAAGCTAATGGAGCCCTAGCCAAAGCTTAGGGGTGCCCGAACCTAAGCCTAGGGGTGCCCGAGCCTAAGGCTAGGGAAGCCCTAGTCTTAGGCTAGGGGAACCCTAGCCTTACACTAAGCCTAGGGGTGCCCTTGCCTAAGGCTAGGGGAGCCCTAGCCTAAGGCTGGAGAGCCCTAGCCTAAGGCTAGGGGAGCCCTAGTCTTAGCCTAAGCCTAGGGGAGCCCTAGCCTAAGGCTAGGGGAGCCCTAGCCTAAGCCTAGGGGTGCCCGAGCCTAAGGCTAGGGGAGCCCTAGCCTAAGGCTAGGGGAGCGTTAGCCTAAGGCTAGTGGAGTCCTAGCCTTACCTAAGCCTAGGGGTGACCTACCCTAAGCCTATGAGTGCCCCAACCTAAGCCTAGGGGAGCCCTAGCCTAAGCCTAGGGGTGCCCTAGCCTAAGGCTAAGTGAGCCCTAGCCTAAGGCTATGGAAGCCCTAGCCTAAGGCTAATGGAGCCCTAGCCTTAGCCTAGGTGAGCCCTAGCCTTAGCCTAAGCCTATGGGTGCCCGAACCAAAGGCTAGGGGAGCCGTAGCCTAAGCCTAGGGGTGCCGTAACCTAAGCCTATGGGTGTTCTAGCCTAAGGCTAAGGGTACCTAAGCCTAAGGCTAGGGGTACCTTAGCCTAAGCCTCGGGGTGCCCTAGCTTAAGGCTAGGAGAACCCTGGCCTAAGTCTAGGAGAGCCCTAGCCTTAGCCTAAGCCTAGGGTTGCCCGAACCAAAGGCTAGGGGAACCCTAGCCTAAGCCTAGTGGTGCCCTAGCCTAAGCCTATGGGTGTCCCAGCCTAAGGCTAGGGGTACCTTAGCCTAAGGCTAGGGGTACCTTAGCCTAAGGCTATGGGAGCCCTAGACTTAGCCTAAGCCTAGGGGTGCCCTAGCCTAAGGCTAGGGGAGCCCTAGCCTAAGGCTAGGGGAGCCATATCCTAAGGCTAGGGGAGCCCTAGTCTTAGCCTAAGCACAAAGGTGCCCTAGCCTAAGGTTAGTGCAGCCCTAGCCAAAGGCTAGGGGAGACCTAGCCTTAGCCTAAGCCTAGGGGTGCCCGAACCTAAGGCTAGAGGAGCCCTAGCCTTAGCCTAAGGCTAGGGGTGCCCTAGCCTAAGGCTAGGGGAGCCCTAGCCTTAGCCTAAGCCTAGGGGTGCCCTAGTGTAACGCTAGGGGAGCCATAGCCAAAAGCAAGGGGAGCCCTAGGCTTAGGCTAGGGGAGCCCAAGCCTAAGCCTAGGGCTGCCATACCTAAGGCTAGGGGAGCCCTAGCCTAAGCCTATGGGTGCCCTAGCCTAAGGCTATGGGAGCCGTAGCCTAAGGCTATGGGAGCCCTAGCCTAAGGCTAGGGAAGCCCTAGCCTTATCCTAAGCCTAGGGGTGCCATTGCCTAAGGCTCGGGGAGACCTAGCCTAAGGCTAGGGGAGCCCAAGCCTAAGGCTGGGAAGCCCTAGCCTTAGCTTAAGCCCAGGGGTGCCTTAGCCTATGGCTAGGGGAGCCCTAGCCTAAGCCTAGGGGTGCCCTAGCCAAAGTCTAGGGGTGCCCTGGCCTAAAGCTAAGGAAGCCCTAGCCTAAGCCTAGGGGAGACCTAGCCTAAAGCTAGGGGAGCCCTAGCCTTAAGCTAGGGGAGCCCTATCCTAAGCCTAGGGGAGCGCTTGCCTAAGCCTAGGAGTGCCCTAACCTAAGGCTAGGGGAGTCCTAGCCTAAGCCTAGGGTTGCCCTAGCCTAAGGCTAGGGGAGCCCTGGCCTAAGCCTAGTGGTGTCCGAACCTAAGGCTAGGGGAGCCCTATCCTAAGCCTAGGTGTGCCCTAGCCTAAACCTAGGGGAGCCCTAGCCTAAGGCTAGGGGAGCACTAGCCTAAGCCTAGTGGTGCCCGAGCCTAAGCCTAGGGGTGCCCTGGCCTAAGGCTAGGGGAGCCCTAGCCTAAGGATAGGGGAGCCTGAGCCTAAGGCTAGGGGAGCACTAGCCTTAGCCTAAGCATAGGGGTGCCCTAGCCTAAGCCTAGGGTGCCCGAGCCTAAGCCTACGGGTGCCCGAGCTTAAGGCTAGGGAATCCCTAGACTAAGGCTTGGGGAGCCCTAGCCTAAGTCTAGGGGAGCTCTAGTCTTAGCCTAGGTTTAGGAGAGCCATATCCTAAGCCTAGGGGTGACCTAGCCTAAGGCTCGGGGAGCCCTAGCCTTAGCCTAGGGGTACCCGAGCCTACGCCCAGGGGTGCCCTAGCCTAAGTCTAAGGGAAGCCTAGCCTAAGGCTTGGGTAGCCCTAGCCTAAGGCTAGGGGAGCCCTAGCCTAAAGAGAGGGGAGCCTTAGCCTAAGGCTAGGGGAGACCTAGCCTTAGCGTAAGCCTCGGGGTGACGTACCTTAAGGCTAGGGGAGCCCTAGCCTAAGGCTAGGGTAGCCCTAGCCTAAGGCTAGGGGAGCACTAGCCTAAGGATAATGGAGCCCTAGCCTAAGCCTAGGGGTGCCCGAGCCTAAGCCTAGGGGTGCCCTAGCCTAAGGCTAGGGGAGCCCTAGCCTAAGGCTAGAGGAGCCCTAGCCTAAGGTTAGGGGAGCCTTAGCCTACGGCTAGGGGAGCCCTAGCCTTAGCCTAAGCCTCGGGGTGACTTACCCTAAGGCTAGGGGAGCCCTAGCCTAAGGCCAGGGGTTCCCGAGCCTAAGCCTAGGGGAGCCATAGCCTAAGGCTAGGGGAGCCCTAGGTTAAGGCTATGGGAGCCCTGGACTAAGCCTAGGGGTGCCCTGGCCTAAGGATAGGGGAGCACTAGCCTAAGGCAAGGGGAGCCCTAGCCTAAGGCTAGGAGAGCCATAGCCTAAGCCTCGGGGTGCCCTAGCCTAAGGCTACGAGAACGCTAGATAAGTCTAACAGAGCCCTTGTCTTAGCCTAAGCCTAGGGGTGCTCTAGCCTAAGTTTAGGGGAACCCTAGCCTAAGGATAGGGGAGCCCTAGCCTAAGCATAGGGGAGCCCTAGCCTAAGGATAGGGGAGCCTTAGCCTAAGGCTAGGGGAGCCCTAGCCTTAGCCTAAGCCTCGGGGTGACATGCCCTAAGGCTAGGGGAGCCCTAGCCTAAGGCTAGCGTAGCCCTAGCCTAAGGCTAGGGGAGCACTAGCCTTAGGCTAATGGAGCCCTAGCCAAAGCTTAGCGTTGCCCCAGCCTAAGCCTAGGGGTGCCCGAGGCTAAGGCTAGGGGAGCCCTAGTCTTAGGCTAGGGGAGCCCTAGCCTTACCCTAAGCCTAGGGGTGCCCTTGCCTAAGGCTAGGGTAGCCCTAGCCTAAGGCTGGGGGTGCCGGAGCCTAAGCCTAGGGGTGCCCTAGCCTAAGGCTAGGAGAGCCTTAGCCTAAGGCTAGGGGAGCCCTAGCCTTAGCCTAAGCCTAGGGGTGACCTACCCTAAGGCTAGGGAGCCCTATCCGAAGGCTAGGGGAGCCCTAGCCTAAGGCTATGGGAGCCTTAGCCTAAGGCTAGGGGAGCCCTAGCCTTAGCCTAAGCCTAGGGGTGATCTACCCTAAGGCTAGGGGAGCCCAAGTCGAAGGCTAAGGGAGCGCTAGCCTAAGGATAGGGGAGCCCTAGCCTAAGGCTAGGGGAGCCTTAGCCTTAGGCTATGGGAGCCCTAGCCTTAGCCTAAGTCTAGGGGTGACCTACGCTAAGCCTAGGGGTGCCCAACCTAAGGCTAGGGTAGCCCAAGTCGAAGGCTAGGTGAGCCCTAGCCTAAGGCTAGGGGATCCCTAGCCTAAGTGTAATGGAGCCCTAGCCTTAGCCTAGGGGAGCCCTAGCCTTAGCCTAAGCCTAGGGGTGCCCGAACAAAAGGCTAGGGGAGCCCTACCCTAAGCCTAGGGTTGCCCTAACCTAAGCCTATGGGTGTGGTAGCCTAAGGCTAAGGGTACCTAAGCCTAAGCCTAGGGGTGCCCTAGCCTAAGGCTAGGAGAGCCTTAGCCTAAGGCTAGGGGAGCCCTAGCCTTAGCCTAAGCCTAGGGGTGACCTACCCTAAGGCTAGGGAGCCCTATCCGAAGGCTAGGGGAGCCCTAGCCTAAGGCTATGGGAGCCTTAGCCTAAGGCTAGGGGAGCCCTAGCCTTAGCCTAAGCCTAGGGGTGATCTACCCTAAGGCTAGGGGAGCCCAAGTCGAAGGCTAAGGGAGCGCTAGCCTAAGGATAGGGGAGCCCTAGCCTAAGGCTAGGGGAGCCTTAGCCTTAGGCTATGGGAGCCCTGGCCTTAGCCTAAGCCTAGGGGTGACCTACGCTAAGCCTAGGGGTGCCCAACCTAAGGCTAGGGTAGCCCAAGTCGAAGGCTAGGTGAGCCCTAGCCTAAGGCTAGGGGATCCCTAGCCTAAGGGTAATGGAGCCCTAGCCTTAGCCTAGGGGAGCCCTAGCCTTAGCCTAAGCCTAGGGGTGCCCGAACAAAAGGCTAGGGGAGCCCTACCCTAAGCCTAGGGTTGCCCTAACCTAAGCCTATGGGTGTGGTAGCCTAAGGCTAAGGGTACCTAAGCCTAAAGCTAGGGGTACCTTAGCCTAAGGCTAGGGGAGCCCTAGCCTTAGCCTAAGGCTAAGGGTGCCCTAGCCTAAGGCTAGGGGAGCCCTAGCCTTAGCTTAAGCCTTGGGGTGCCCTAGCCTAAGGCTAGGGGAGCTCTAGCATTAGCCTAGGCCTAGGAGTTCCCTATCCAAGGCTAGGGGAGCCCTAGCCAAAGGCTAGGGGAACCCTAGCCTTAGCCTAAGCCTAGGGGTGCCCTAGCCTAATGCTAGGGGAGCCCTTGCCTAAGGCGAGGGGAGCCCTAGCCTTAGCCTAAACCTAGGGGTGCTCTAGCCTAAGGCTAGGGGAGCCCTAGCGTAAGGGTAATGGAGCCCTAGCGTTAGCCTAGGGGAGCCCTAGCCTTACCCTAAGACTAGGGGTGCCCGAACAAAAGGCTAGGGGAGCCCTAGCCTAAGCCTAGGGTTGCCCTAACCTAAGCCTATGGGTGTGGTAGCGTAAGGCTAAGGGTACTTAAGCCTAAGGCTAGGGGTACCTTAGCCTAAGGCTAGGGGAGCCCTAGCCTTAGCCTAATGCTAAGGATGCCCTAGCCTAAGGCTAGGGGAGCCCTAGCCTTAGCCTAAGCCTAGGGGTGCCCTAGCCTAAGGCTAGGGGAGCCCTAGCGTTAGCCTAGGCCTAGGAGTTCCCTATCCAAGGCTAGGGGAGCCCTAGCCAAAGGCTAGGGGAGCCCTAGCCTTAGCCTAAGCCTAGGGGTGCCCTAGCCTAATGCTAGGGGAGCCTTAGCCTAAGGCGAGGGGAGCACTAGCCTTAGCCTAAACCTAGGGGTGCCCTAGCCTAAGGCTAGGGGAGCCCTAGCCTAAGACTAGGGGAGCCCTAGCCTTACCCTAAGCCTTGGGTGCCCTAGCCTAAGGCTAGGGGAGCCCTAGCCTAAGGCTAGTGGAGCCCTAGTCTTTGCCTAAGCCTAGGGGAGCCCTAGCCTGAGGCTAGGGGAGCCCTAGCCTAAGCCTTGGGGTGCCCTAGCCAAAGAAGAGGGGAGCCCTAGCCTAAGGCTAGGGGAGCCTTAGCCTAAGGCTCGGGGAGCCCTAGCCTTAGCATAAGCCTAGGGGTGACCTACCCTAAGGCTAGGGGAACCCTTGCCTTAGCCTAAGCCTATGGGTGCCCGAACCTAAGGCTAAGGGAGCCCTAGCCTAAGTTAGGGGTGCCCTAGACTAAGGCTAGTGGAGCCCTAGCCTTAGCCTAAGCCTAGGGGTGCCCTAGCCTAAGCCTATGGGTGCCCTAGCCTAAGGCTATGGGAGTCCTAGCCTAAGCATAGGGGATCCCTAGCCTAAGGCTAGGGGAGCCCAAGCCTAAGCAAAGGGGTGCCCGAGCCTAAGCCTATGGGTGCCCTAGTCTAAGGCTAGGGGAGCCCTAGCCTAAGGATAGGGGAGCCTTAGCCTAAGGCTAGGGGAGCCCTAGCCTTAGCCTAAGCCTCGGGGTGACTTACCCTAAGGCTAGGGGAGCCCTAGCCGAAGACTAGGGGAGCCCTAGCCTTAGCCTAAGCTTAGGGGTGCCCCAACCTAAGGCTAGGGAAGCCCTAGCCTAAGCATAGGGGTGCCATAGCCTAAGGGTAGGGGAGCCCTAACCTTAGCCTAAGCATAGGGGTGTCATAACCTAAGGCTAGGGGAGCCTTAGCCAAAGGCTAGGGGAGCCCTAGCCTAAGGCTAATGGAGCCCTAGCCTAAGCCTATTGGTGCCTGAGCCTAAGCCTAGTGGTGCCCTTGCCTAAGGGTAGGGGAGCCCTATCCTAAGCCTAGGGGTGCCCTAGCCTAAGGCTAGGGGATCCCTAGCCTAAGGCTAGGGTAGCCCTAGCCTTAGCCTAGGGGTGCCCGAGCCTAAGCCTAGGGGTTCCCTAGCCTAAGGCTAGGGGAGCCCTAGCCTAAGGATAGGGGAGCCTTAGCCTAAGGCTAGGGGAGCCCTAGCCTTAGCCTAAGCCTCGGGGTGACATACACTAAGGCTAGGGGAGCCCTAGCCTAAGGCTAGGGGAGCACTAGCCTAAGGTTAATGGAGCCCTAGCCAAAGCTTAGCGTTGCCCGAGCCTAAGCCTACGGGTGCCCATGCCTAAGGCTAGGGGAGTCCTAGTCTTAGGCTAGGGGAGCCCTAGCCTTACCCTAAGCCTAGAGGTGCCCTTGCTTTAGGATATGGGAGCCCTAGCCTAAGGCGGGGAGCCCTAGCCTAAGGCTAGGGGAGCCCTGTGTTAGCCTAAGCCTAGGGGAGCCCTAGCCTAATGCTAGGGGAGCCCTAGCCTAAGGCGAGGGGAGCCCTAGCCTTAGCCTAAACCTAGGCGTGCCCTAGCCTAAGGCTAGGGGAGCCTTAGCCTAAGGCTAGGGGTGACCTACCCTAAGGCTAGGGAGCCCTATCCGAAGGCTAGGGGAGCCCTAGACTAAGGCTATGGGAGCCTTAGCCTAAGGCTAGGGGAGCCCTAGCCTTAGCCTAATCCTAGGGGTGACCTACCCTAAGGCTAGGGGAGCCCAAGTCGAAGGCTAGGGGAGCCCTAGCCTAAGGATAGGGTAGCCCTAGCCTAAGGCTAGGGGAGCCTTAGCCTAAGGCTTTGGAGCCCTAGCCTTAGCCTAATCCTAGGGGTGACCTACCCTAAACTTAGGGGTGCCCCAACCTAAGGCTAGGGGAGCCCTAGCCTAAGCCTAGGGGTGCCCTAGCCTAAGCCTAAGGGTGCCCTAGTTTAAGGCTAGGGGAGCCCTAGCGATAGCCTAAGCCTAGGGGTGCCATAGCCTAAGGCTAGGTGAGTCCCAGCCTAAGGCTAGGGGATCCCTAGCCTAAGGGTAATGGAGCCATAGCCTAAGACTAGGGGAGCCCTAACCTAAGCCTATGGGTGTCGTTGCCTAAGGATAAGGGTACCTAAGCCTAAGGCTAGGGGTGCCCTAGCCTAAGGCTAGGGGAGCCCTAGCCTTAGCTTAAGCCTTGGGGTGCCCTAGCCTAAGGCTAGGGGAGCTCTAGCATTAGCCTAGGCCTAGGAGTTCCCTATCCAAGGCTAGGGGAGCCCTAGCCAAAGGCTAGGGGAACCCTAGCCTTAGCCTAAGCCTAGGGGTGCCCTAGCCTAATGCTAGGGGAGCCCTTGCCTAAGGCGAGGGGAGCCCTAGCCTTAGCCTAAACCTAGGGGTGCTCTAGCCTAAGGCTAGGGGAGCCCTAGCGTAAGGGTAATGGAGCCCTAGCGTTAGCCTAGGGGAGCCCTAGCCTTACCCTAAGACTAGGGGTGCCCGAACAAAAGGCTAGGGGAGCCCTAGCCTAAGCCTAGGGTTGCCCTAACCTAAGCCTATGGGTGTGGTAGCGTAAGGCTAAGGGTACTTAAGCCTAAGGCTAGGGGTACCTTAGCCTAAGGCTAGGGGAGCCCTAGCCTTAGCCTAATGCTAAGGATGCCCTAGCCTAAGGCTAGGGGAGCCCTAGCCTTAGCCTAAGCCTAGGGGTGCCCTAGCCTAAGGCTAGGGGAGCCCTAGCGTTAGCCTAGGCCTAGGAGTTCCCTATCCAAGGCTAGGGGAGCCCTAGCCAAAGGCTAGGGGAGCCCTAGCCTTAGCCTAAGCCTAGGGGTGCCCTAGCCTAATGCTAGGGGAGCCTTAGCCTAAGGCGAGGGGAGCACTAGCCTTAGCCTAAACCTAGGGGTGCCCTAGCCTAAGGCTAGGGGAGCCCTAGCCTAAGACTAGGGGAGCCCTAGCCTTACCCTAAGCCTTGGGTGCCCTAGCCTAAGGCTAGGGGAGCCCTAGCCTAAGGCTAGTGGAGCCCTAGTCTTTGCCTAAGCCTAGGGGAGCCCTAGCCTGAGGCTAGGGGAGCCCTAGCCTAAGCCTTGGGGTGCCCTAGCCAAAGAAGAGGGGAGCCCTAGCCTAAGGCTAGGGGAGCCTTAGCCTAAGGCTCGGGGAGCCCTAGCCTTAGCATAAGCCTAGGGGTGACCTACCCTAAGGCTAGGGGAACCCTTGCCTTAGCCTAAGCCTATGGGTGCCCGAACCTAAGGCTAAGGGAGCCCTAGCCTAAGTTAGGGGTGCCCTAGACTAAGGCTAGTGGAGCCCTAGCCTTAGCCTAAGCCTAGGGGTGCCCTAGCCTAAGCCTATGGGTGCCCTAGCCTAAGGCTATGGGAGTCCTAGCCTAAGCATAGGGGATCCCTAGCCTAAGGCTAGGGGAGCCCAAGCCTAAGCAAAGGGGTGCCCGAGCCTAAGCCTATGGGTGCCCTAGTCTAAGGCTAGGGGAGCCCTAGCCTAAGGATAGGGGAGCCTTAGCCTAAGGCTAGGGGAGCCCTAGCCTTAGCCTAAGCCTCGGGGTGACTTACCCTAAGGCTAGGGGAGCCCTAGCCGAAGACTAGGGGAGCCCTAGCCTTAGCCTAAGCTTAGGGGTGCCCCAACCTAAGGCTAGGGAAGCCCTAGCCTAAGCATAGGGGTGCCATAGCCTAAGGGTAGGGGAGCCCTAACCTTAGCCTAAGCATAGGGGTGTCATAACCTAAGGCTAGGGGAGCCTTAGCCAAAGGCTAGGGGAGCCCTAGCCTAAGGCTAATGGAGCCCTAGCCTAAGCCTATTGGTGCCTGAGCCTAAGCCTAGTGGTGCCCTTGCCTAAGGGTAGGGGAGCCCTATCCTAAGCCTAGGGGTGCCCTAGCCTAAGGCTAGGGGATCCCTAGCCTAAGGCTAGGGTAGCCCTAGCCTTAGCCTAGGGGTGCCCGAGCCTAAGCCTAGGGGTTCCCTAGCCTAAGGCTAGGGGAGCCCTAGCCTAAGGATAGGGGAGCCTTAGCCTAAGGCTAGGGGAGCCCTAGCCTTAGCCTAAGCCTCGGGGTGACATACACTAAGGCTAGGGGAGCCCTAGCCTAAGGCTAGGGGAGCACTAGCCTAAGGTTAATGGAGCCCTAGCCAAAGCTTAGCGTTGCCCGAGCCTAAGCCTACGGGTGCCCATGCCTAAGGCTAGGGGAGTCCTAGTCTTAGGCTAGGGGAGCCCTAGCCTTACCCTAAGCCTAGAGGTGCCCTTGCTTTAGGATATGGGAGCCCTAGCCTAAGGCGGGGAGCCCTAGCCTAAGGCTAGGGGAGCCCTGTGTTAGCCTAAGCCTAGGGGAGCCCTAGCCTAATGCTAGGGGAGCCCTAGCCTAAGGCGAGGGGAGCCCTAGCCTTAGCCTAAACCTAGGCGTGCCCTAGCCTAAGGCTAGGGGAGCCTTAGCCTAAGGCTAGGGGTGACCTACCCTAAGGCTAGGGAGCCCTATCCGAAGGCTAGGGGAGCCCTAGACTAAGGCTATGGGAGCCTTAGCCTAAGGCTAGGGGAGCCCTAGCCTTAGCCTAATCCTAGGGGTTACCTACCCTAAGGCTAGGGGAGCCCAAGTCGAAGGCTAGGGGAGCCCTAGCCTAAGGATAGGGTAGCCCTAGCCTAAGGCTAGGGGAGCCTTAGCCTAAGGCTTTGGAGCCCTAGCCTTAGCCTAATCCTAGGGGTGACCTACCCTAAACTTAGGGGTGCCCCAACCTAAGGCTAGGGGAGCCCTAGCCTAAGCCTAGGGGTGCCCTAGCCTAAGCCTAAGGGTGCCCTAGTTTAAGGCTAGGGGAGCCCTAGCGATAGCCTAAGCCTAGGGGTGCCATAGCCTAAGGCTAGGTGAGTCCCAGCCTAAGGCTAGGGGATCCCTAGCCTAAGGGTAATGGAGCCATAGCCTAAGACTAGGGGAGCCCTAACCTAAGCCTATGGGTGTCGTTGCCTAAGGATAAGGGTACCTAAGCCTAAGGCTAGGGGTGCCCTAGCCTAAGGCTAGTGGAGCCGTAGCGTTAGCCTAGGCCTAGGGGTGCCCTATCCAAGGCTAAGGGAGCCCTAGCCAAAGGCTAGGGGAGCCCTAGCCTTAGCCTAAGCCTAGGGGTGCCCTAGCCTAATGCTAGGGGAGCCCTAGCCTAAGGCGAGGGGAGCCCTAGCCTTAGCCTAAACCTAGGGGTACCCTAGCCTAAGGCTAGGGGAGCCCTAGCCTTACCCTAAGCCTAGGGGTGCCCTAGCGTAAGGCTAGGGGAGCCCTAGCTTAAGGCTAGGGGAGCCCTAGCCTAAGCGTAGGGGTGCCCTAGCCAAAGAAGAGGGGAGCCCTAGCCTAAGGTTAGGGGAGCGCTAGCCTAAGGCTAGGGGAGCCTTAGCCTAAGGCTCCGGGAGCCCTAGCCTTAGCATAAGCCTAGGGGTGACCTACCCTAAGGCTAGGGGAACCCTTGCCTTAGCCTAACCCTAGGGGTGCCCGAACCTAAGGCTAGGGAAGCCCTAGCCTAAGCCTAGGGGTGCCCTAGCCAAAGGTTAGGGGAGTCCTAGCCTAAGCTTAGGGGTGCCCAAGCCTAAGGCTAGGGGAGCCCTAGCCTAAGCCTAGGGGTGCCTGAACCAAAGGCTAAGGGAGCCCTATTCTAAGCCTAGGTGTGCCCTAGCCTAAGCTTAGGGGAGCCCTAGCCTAAGCCTAGGGGTGCCCGAGCCTAAGCTTAAGTGTGCCCTAGCCTAATGCTAGGGGAGCCCTAGCTTAAGGATAGCAGAGCCTTAGCCTACAGTTAGGGGAGCCCTAGCTTTAGCCTAAGTTTAGGGGTGCCCCAACCTAAGGCTAGGTGAGCCCTGGCCTAAGGCTAGGGGAGCCCTAGCCTAAGGCTAATGGAGAACTAGCCTAAGCCTAGGGGTGCCCGAGCCTAAGCCTAGGGGTGCCCTTGCCTAAGACTAGGGGACCCCTAGCCTAAGGCTTGGGGAGCCCTAGCCTAAGGCTAGGGGAGCCGTAGTCTTAGCCTAAGCCTAGGGGAGCCCTACAGTAAGCCTAGGGGTCCCCGAACCTAAGGCTAGGGGAGCCCTATCCTAAGCCTAGGGGTGCCCTAGCCTAAGGCTAGGGGATCCCTAGCCTAAGGCTAGGGGAGCCCTAGCCTTAGCCTAGGGGTGCCCGAGCCTAAGCCTAGGGGTGCGCTAGCCTAAGGCTAGGGGAGCCCTAGCCTAAGGATAGGGGAGCCTTAGCCTAAGGCTAGAGGAGCCTTAGCCTTAGCCTAAGCATCGGGGTGACATACCCTAAGGCTAGGGTAGCCCTATCCTAAGGCTAGGATAGCCCTAGCCTAAGGCTAGGGGAGCACTAGCCTAAGGCTAATGGAGCCCTAGCCAAAGCTTAGGGATGCCCGAGCCTAAGCCTAGGGGTGCCCGAGCCTAAGGCTAGGGGAACTCTAGCCTCAGGCTAGGGGAGCCCTAGCCTTAGCCTAAGCCTAGGGGTGCCCTTGCCTAAGGCTAGGGGACCCTTAGCCTAAGGCTGGGGAGCACTAGCCTAAGACTAGGGGAGCCCTAGTCTTAGCCTAAGCCTAGGGGAGCCCTAGCCTAAGCCTATGGGCCCGAACCTAAGGCTAGGGGAGCCCTATCCTAAGCCTAGGGGAGCCCTAGCCTAAGGCTAGGGGAGCCCTACCCTTAGCCTAGGGTTGCCCGAGCCTAAGCCTAGGGGTGCCCCAGCCTAAGGGTACGGGAGCCCTAGCCTAATGCTAGGGGAGCCTTAGCCTAAGGCTAGGGCAGCCCTAGCCTTAGCCTAAGCCTAGGGATGACCTACCCTAAGGCTAGGGGAGCCCTAGCATTAGACTAAGTCTAGGGGTGACTTACCCTAAGGCTAGGGGAGCCCTAGTCGAATGCTAGGGGAGCCCTAGCCTAAGGCTAGGGTAGCCCTAGCCTAAGGCTAGGGGAGCCCTAGCCTTAGCCTCAGCCTAGGGTTGCCCTAGCATAAGGTTAGGGGAGCCCTAGCCTAAGGCTACGGGAGCCCTAGCCTTAGCCTAAGTTTAGGGGTGCCCTAGACTAAGGCTAGGGGAGCCCTAGGCTTAGGCTAGGGGAGTCCAAGCCTAGGCCTAGGGGTGCCCTAACCTAAGGCTAGGGGAGTCCTAGCCTAAACCTAGGGGTGCCCTAGCCTAAGACTAGGGGAGCCCTAGCCTAAGCCTAGGCGTGCCCGAACCTAAGGCTAGGGGAGCCCTATCCTAAGCCAAGGTGTGCCCTAGCCTAAGCCTAGGGGAGCCCTAGCCTAAGGCTAGGGGAGCCCTAGCCTAAGCCTATGGGTGCCCGAGTCTAAGCCTATGGGTGCCCTGGCCTAAGGCTAGGGGAGCCCTAGTCTTAGGCTATGGGAGCCCTAGCCTTATCCTAAGCCTAGGGGTACCCTTGCTAAGGCTAGGGGAGCCCTAGCTTAAGGCTGGGGATCCCTAGCCTAAGGCTAGGGGAGCCCTAGCCTAAGCCTAGGGGTCACCGAGGCTAAGCCTAGGGGTGCCCTAGCCTAAGGCTAGGGGAGCCTTAGCCTAAGGCTAGGGGAGCCCTAGCCTTAGCCTAAGCTTAGGGGTGACCTATCCTAAGGCTAGGGGAGCCTTAGCCTAAGGCTAGGGGAGCCCGAGCCTTCGCCTAAGCCTAGGGGTGACCTACCCTAAGGCTAGGGGAGCCCTAGTCGAAGGCTAGGGGAGCCCTAGCCTAAGGCTAGGGGAGCCCTAGACTTAGCCTAAGCCTAGGGCTACCCTAGCATAAGGTTAGGGGAGCCCTAGAATAAGGCTACGGGAGCCCTAGCCTTAGCCTAAACTTAGGGGAGCCCTGGCCTAAGCCTAGGGGTGCCCTATCCTAAGGCTAGGGGATCCCTATCCTAAGGCTAGGGGAGCCCTAGCCTAAGCCTAGGGGTGCCTTAGCCTAAGGCTAGGGGAGCCCTAGCCTTAGCCTAAGACTCGGGGAGACGTACCCTAAGGCTAGGAGAGCCCTAGCCTAAGGCTAGGGGAGCCCTAGCCTAAGGATAGGGGAGCCCTAGCCTAAGCCTAGGGGTGCCCGAGCCTAAGGCTAGGGGAGCGCTAGCCTTAGCCTAAGCCTCGGGGTGACTTACCCTAAGGCTAGGGGAGCCCTTTCCGAAGGATAGGGGAGCCTTAGCCTTAGCCTAAGCCTAGGGTTGCCCTAGCAAAAAGTAGGCGAGCCCTAGCCTAAGGCTAGGGGAGCCCTAGCCTTAGCCTAAGCCTCGGGGTGACGTACCCTAAGTCTAGGGGAGCCCTAGTCTAAGGCTAGTGTAGCCCTAGCCTAAGGCTAGGGGAGCCCTTGCCTAAGCCTAGGGGTGCCCGAGCTTAAGCCTAGGGGTGCCCTAGCCTAAGGCTAGGGGAGCCCTAGCCTAAGGATAGGGGAGCCTTAGCCTAAGGCTGGTGGAGCCCTAGCCTTAGCCTAAGCCTCGGGGTGACTTACCCTAAGGCTAGGGGAGCCGTAGCCGAAGGCTAGGGGAGCCTTAGCCTTAGCCTAAGCCTAGAGGTGCCCTAGCAAAAGGCTAGGGGAGCCCTAGCCTAAGGCTAGGGGAGCCCAAGCCTAATGCTAAGGGAGCCCTGGCCTAAGCCTAGGGGTGCCCTATCCTAAGGCTAGGGGAGCCCTAGCCTAAGGATAGGGGAGCCTTAGCCTAAGGCTAGAGGAGCCTTAGCCTTAGCCTAAGCATCGGGGTGACATACCCTAAGGCTAGGGTAGCCCTATCCTAAGGCTAGGATAGCCCTAGCCTAAGGCTAGGGGAGCACTAGCCTAAGGCTAATGGAGCCCTAGCCAAAGCTTAGGGATGCCCGAGCCTAAGCCTAGGGGTGCCCGAGCCTAAGGCTAGGGGAACTCTAGCCTCAGGCTAGGGGAGCCCTAGCCTTAGCCTAAGCCTAGGGGTGCCCTTGCCTAAGGCTAGGGGACCCTTAGCCTAAGGCTGGGGAGCACTAGCCTAAGACTAGGGGAGCCCTAGTCTTAGCCTAAGCCTAGGGGAGCCCTAGCCTAAGCCTATGGGCCCGAACCTAAGGCTAGGGGAGCCCTATCCTAAGCCTAGGGGAGCCCTAGCCTAAGGCTAGGGGAGCCCTACCCTTAGCCTAGGGTTGCCCGAGCCTAAGCCTAGGGGTGCCCCAGCCTAAGGGTACGGGAGCCCTAGCCTAAGGCTAGGGGAGCCTTAGCCTAAGGCTAGGGGAGCCCTAGCCTTAGCCTAAGCCTAGGGATGACCTACCCTAAGGCTAGGGGAGCCCTAGCATTAGACTAAGTCTAGGGGTGACTTACCCTAAGGCTAGGGGAGCCCTAGTCGAATGCTAGGGGAGCCCTAGCCTAAGGCTAGGGTAGCCCTAGCCTAAGGCTAGGGGAGCCCTAGCCTTAGCCTCAGCCTAGGGTTTCCCTAGCATAAGGTTAGGGGAGCCCTAGCCTAAGGCTACGGGAGCCCTAGCCTTAGCCTAAGTTTAGGGGTGCCCTAGACTAAGGCTAGGGGAGCCCTAGGCTTAGGCTAGGGGAGTCCAAGCCTAGGCCTAGGGGTGCCCTAACCTAAGGCTAGGGGAGTCCTAGCCTAAACCTAGGGGTGCCCTAGCCTAAGACTAGGGGAGCCCTAGCCTAAGCCTAGGCGTGCCCGAACCTAAGGCTAGGGGAGCCCTATCCTAAGCCAAGGTGTGCCCTAGCCTAAGCCTAGGGGAGCCCTAGCCTAAGGCTAGGGGAGCCCTAGCCTAAGCCTATGGGTGCCCGAGTCTAAGCCTATGGGTGCCCTGGCCTAAGGCTAGGGGAGCCCTAGTCTTAGGCTATGGGAGCCCTAGCCTTATCCTAAGCCTAGGGGTACCCTTGCTAAGGCTAGGGGAGCCCTAGCTTAAGGCTGGGGATCCCTAGCCTAAGGCTAGGGGAGCCCTAGCCTAAGCCTAGGGGTCACCGAGGCTAAGCCTAGGGGTGCCCTAGCCTAAGGCTAGGGGAGCCTTAGCCTAAGGCTAGGGGAGCCCTAGCCTTAGCCTAAGCTTAGGGGTGACCTATCCTAAGGCTAGGGGAGCCTTAGCCTAAGGCTAGGGGAGCCCGAGCCTTCGCCTAAGCCTAGGGGTGACCTACCCTAAGGCTAGGGGAGCCCTAGTCGAAGGCTAGGGGAGCCCTAGCCTAAGGCTAGGGGAGCCCTAGACTTAGCCTAAGCCTAGGGCTACCCTAGCATAAGGTTAGGGGAGCCCTAGAATAAGGCTACGGGAGCCCTAGCCTTAGCCTAAACTTAGGGGAGCCCTGGCCTAAGCCTAGGGGTGCCCTATCCTAAGGCTAGGGGATCCCTATCCTAAGGCTAGGGGAGCCCTAGCCTAAGCCTAGGGGTGCCTTAGCCTAAGGCTAGGGGAGCCCTAGCCTTAGCCTAAGACTCGGGGAGACGTACCCTAAGGCTAGGAGAGCCCTAGCCTAAGGCTAGGGGAGCCCTAGCCTAAGGATAGGGGAGCCCTAGCCTAAGCCTAGGGGTGCCCGAGCCTAAGGCTAGGGGAGCGCTAGCCTTAGCCTAAGCCTCGGGGTGACTTACCCTAAGGCTAGGGGAGCCCTTTCCGAAGGATAGGGGAGCCTTAGCCTTAGCCTAAGCCTAGGGTTGCCCTAGCAAAAAGTAGGCGAGCCCTAGCCTAAGGCTAGGGGAGCCCTAGCCTTAGCCTAAGCCTCGGGGTGACGTACCCTAAGTCTAGGGGAGCCCTAGTCTAAGGCTAGTGTAGCCCTAGCCTAAGGCTAGGGGAGCCCTTGCCTAAGCCTAGGGGTGCCCGAGCTTAAGCCTAGGGGTGCCCTAGCCTAAGGCTAGGGGAGCCCTAGCCTAAGGATAGGGGAGCCTTAGCCTAAGGCTGGTGGAGCCCTAGCCTTAGCCTAAGCCTCGGGGTGACTTACCCTAAGGCTAGGGGAGCCGTAGCCGAAGGCTAGGGGAGCCTTAGCCTTAGCCTAAGCCTAGAGGTGCCCTAGCAAAAGGCTAGGGGAGCCCTAGCCTAAGGCTAGGGGAGCCCAAGCCTAATGCTAAGGGAGCCCTGGCCTAAGCCTAGGGGTGCCCTATCCTAAGGCTAGGGGAGCCCTAGCCTAATCCTAGGGGTGCCTTAGCCTAAGGCTAGGGGAGCCCTAGCCTAAGGCTAGGGGAGCGTTAGCCTTAGCCTAAGCCTCGGGGTGACGTACCCTAAGGCTAGGGGAGCCCTAGCCTAATGCTAGGGGAGCCCTAGCCTAAGGATAGGGGAGCCATAGCCTAAGCCTAGGGGTGCCCGAGCCTAAGCCTAGGGGTGCCCTAGCCTAAGGCTAGGGGAGCCCTAGCCTAAGGATAGGGGAGCCTTAGCCTTAGGCTAGAGGAGCCCTAGCCTTAGCCTAAGCCTCGGGGTGACTTACCCTAAGGCTAGGGGAGCCCTTGCCGAAGGATAGGGGAGCCTTAGCCTTAGCCTAAGCCTAGGGGTGCCATAGCAAAAAGTAGGGGAGCCCTAGCCTAAGGGTAGGGGAGCCCTAGCCTTAGCCTAAGCTTAGGGGTGCCCCAACCTAAGGCTAGGGGAGCCCTAGCCTAAGCCAGGGGAGCCATACCCTAAGGCTAGGGGAGCCCTAGCCTTAGCCTAAGCATAGGGGTGCCATAGCCTAAGGCTAGGTGAGCACTAGCCTAAGGCTAGTGGAGCCCTAGCCTAAGGCTAATGGAGCCCTAGCCTAAGCCTAGGGGTGTCTGAGCCTAAGCCTAGGGGTGCCCGAGCCTAAGGCTAGGGGAGCCCTAGCCTTAGGCTAGGGGAGCCCTCGCCTTAGCCTAAGCCTAGGGGTGCCTTAGCCAAAGCCTAGGGGTGCCCTAGCCTAAGCCTAGGGGAGCCCTAGCCTAAGGCTAGGGGAGCCCTAGCTTAAGCCTAGGCGTGCCCGAGCCTAAGCTTAGGGGTGTCCTAACCTAAGGCTAGGGGAGTCCTAGCCTAAGGATAGGGGAGCCTTAGCCTAAGGCTAGAGGAGCCCTAGCCTTAGCCTAAGCTTCGGGGTGACGTACCCTAAGTCTAGGGGAGCCCTAGTCTAAGGTAAGGGGAGCCCTAGCCTTACCATAAGCCTAGGGGTGCCCTAGCCTAAGGCTATGGGAGTCCCAGCCTAAGCCTAGGGGTGCCCTAGCCTAAGGCTAGGAGAGCCCTAGCCTAAGGCTAGGGGAGCCCTAGACTTAGCCTAAGCCTAGAGGTGCCCTAGCCTAAGGCTAGGGGCGCCCTAGCCTAAGCCTAGGGGTGACCTAGCCTAAGGCTAGTGGAGCCATAGCCTAACGCTAGGGGAGCCCTAGCCTTAGCCTAAGCCTAGGGGTGCCATAGACTAAGGCTAGGGGAGCCCTAGCTTAAGCCTAGGCGTGCCCGAGCCTAAGCTTAGGGGTGTCCTAACCTAAGGCTAGGGGAGTCCTAGCCTAAGGATAGGGGAGCCTTAGCCTAAGGCTAGAGGAGCCCTAGCCTTAGCCTAAGCTTCGGGGTGACGTACCCTAAGTCTAGGGGAGCCCTAGTCTAAGGTAAGGGGAGCCCTAGCCTTACCATAAGCCTAGGGGTGCCCTAGCCTAAGGCTATGGGAGTCCCAGCCTAAGCCTAGGGGTGCCCTAGCCTAAGGCTAGGAGAGCCCTAGCCTAAGGCTAGGGGAGCCCTAGACTTAGCCTAAGCCTAGAGGTGCCCTAGCCTAAGGCTAGGGGCGCCCTAGCCTAAGCCTAGGGGTGACCTAGCCTAAGGCTAGTGGAGCCATAGCCTAACGCTAGGGGAGCCCTAGCCTTAGCCTAAGCCTAGGGGTGCCATAGACTAAGGCTAGGGGAGCCCTAGCCTTAGAATAAGCCGAGGGGTGCCCTAGCCTAAGGCTAGGGGAGCCCTAGCATTAGCCTAGGCCTAGGGGTGCCCTATCCAAAGCGAGGGGAGCCCTAGCAAAAGGCTAGGGGAGCCCTAGCCTTAGCCTAAGCCTAGTGGTGCCCTGGCCTAAGGCTAGGGGAGCCCTAGCCTTACCCTAAGCCTAGGGGAGCCCTAGCCCAAGGCTAATGGAGCCCTAGTCTTAGCCTCAACCTAGGGGAGCACTAGCCTAAGGCTAGGGGAGCCTTAGCCTAAGGCTAGGGGAGCCCTAGCCTTAGCCTAAGCCTAGGGGTGACCTACCCTAAGGCTAGGGGAGCCCTTGCCTTAGCCTAAGCCTACGGGTGCATGAACCTATGGCTAGGGGAGCCCTAGCCAAACCTTAGGGGTGCACTAGCCTAAGGCTAGGAGAGCCCTAGCCTTAGCCTAAGCCAGGGGTGCCCTAGCCTAAGGCTACGGTTCCCTAGCCTTAGCCTAAGCCTAGGGGTGCCCTAGTGTAAGGCTAGGGGAGCCCTAGCCTAAAGATAGTGGAGCCCTAGGCTTAGGCAAGGGGAGCCCAAGCCTAAGCCTAGGGATGCCATACCTAAGGCTAGGGGAGCCCTAGCCTTAGCCTAAGCCTATGGGTGACCGAGCCTAAGGCTAGGGGAGCCCTAGCCTAAGGCTAAGGAAGCCCTAGCATTAGCCTAAGCCTAGGGGTGCCCTTGCCTAAGGCTAGGGGAACCCTAGCATAAGGCTTGGGGAGACCCAGCCTAAGGCTAGGGGAGCCCTAGTCTTAGCCTAAACCAAGTGGAGCCCTACCCTCAGCCTAGTGGTGCCCGAACCTAAGGCTAGGGGAGCCCTATCCTAAGCCTAGGGGTGCCATAGCCTAAGGGTAGGGGAGCCCTAGCCTTAGCCTAAACCTCGGGGTGACGTACCCTAAGGCTAGGGGAGCCCAAGCCTAAGGCTATGGGAGCCCTGGACTAAGCCTAGGGGTGCCCTGGCCTAAGCCTCGGGGTGCCCTAGCCTAAGGCTAGAGGTGCCCGAGCCTAAGGCTAGGGGAGCACGAGCCTAAGGCTAGGGCAGCCCGAGCCTAAGGCTAGGGGAGCCATAGCCTAAGCCTCGGGGTGCCCTAGCCTAAGGCTAGTAGAACCCTAGCCTAAGTCTAGGAGAGCCCTAGCTTTAGCCTAAGCCTAGGGGTGCCCTAGCCTAAGGCTAGGGGACCCTAGCCTAAGGATAGGGGAGCCCTAGCCTAAGCCTAGGCGTTCGCTAGCCTAAGGCTAGGGGAACCCTAGCCTAAGGCTAGGGGAGCCCTAGCCTAAGGCTAGGATAGCCCTAGCCTTACCCTTAGCCTAGGGGTGCTCTAGCCTAACGCTATGGGAGTCCTAGGCTAAGCCTATGGGTGCCCTAGCCTAAGGCAAGGGGAGCCCTAGCCTAAGGCTAGGGGAGCCCTAGACTTAGCCTAAGCCTTGGGGTGCCCTAGCCTAAGGCTAGGGGCGCCCTGGCCTAAGCCTAGGGGTGGCCTAGCCTAAGGCTAGTGGAGCCCTAGCCTAAGGCTAGTGGAGCCCTAGCCTTAGCCTAAGCTTAAACGTGCCCTAGCCTAAGGATACGGGAGCCCTAGCCGTAGCCTAAGCCTAGGGGTGCCCTAGCCTAAGGCTAGGGGAGCCCTAGCCTAAGACTAGGGGAGCCCTAGCCTAAGACTAGGGGAGCCCTAGCCTAAGGCTAGGGGAGCCCTATCCTTAGCCTAAGCCTAGGGGTGCCCTAGCTTAAGGCTAGGGGAGCCTGGCCTAAGGCTAGGGGGGCACTAGCCTAAGGCTAAGGGAGCCCAGCCTTAGCCTAAGCCTATGGGTGCCCTAGCCTAAGGCTAGGGGAGGCTTAGCCCTAGCCTAAGCTTAGGGGTGCCCTTGCCTAAGGCTAGGGGAGACCTAGCCTAAGGCTAGGGGAGCCCAAGCCTAAGGCTAGGGAAGCCCTAGCCTTAGCCTAAGCCTAGGGGTGCCCTAGCCTATGGCTAGGGGAGCCCTAGCCTAAGCTTAGGGGTGTCCTAGCCAAAGTCTAGGGGTGCCCTAGCATAAAGCTAAGCGAGCCCTAGCCTAAGCCTAGGGGTGCCCTAGCATAAGGCTAGGGGAGCCCTAGCCTTAGGCTAGGGGTTTCCTATCCTAAGGCTAGGGGAGTCCTATCCTAAGGCTAGGGGAGCACTAGCCTAAGCGTAGTGGTGCCCGAACCTAAGGCTAGGGGAGCCCTATCCTAAGCCTAGGTGTGCCCTAGCCTAAGTCTAGGGGAGCCTTAGACTAAGGCTAGGGGAAGCCTAGCCTAAGCCTATGGGTGCCCGAGCCTAAGCCTATGGGTGCCCTGGCCTAAGGCTAGGGGAGCCCTAGCCTAAGCCTAGGGGTGCCCGAGGCTAAGCCTAGGGGTGCCCTAGCCTAAGGCTAGGGGAGCCCTATCCTAAGGCTAGGGGAGCCTTAGCCTAAGGCTAGGGGAGCCCTAGCCTTAGCCTAAGCCTAGCGGTGACCTACCTTAAGGCTACGGCAGCCCTAGCCTAACGCTAGGGGAGCCCTAGCCTAAGGCTAGGGGAGCCCTAGCCTTAGCCTAAGCCTAGGGGTGCCCTAGCATAAGGTTAGGGGAGCCCTAGCCTAAGGCTCCGGGAGCCCTAGCCTTAGCCTAAGTTTAGGGGTGCCCTAGACTAAGGCTAGGGGAGCCCTAGCCTCAGCCTAAGCCTAGGGGTGCCCCAACCTAAGGCTAGGGGAGCCCTAGCCTAAGGCTAGGGGTGCCCTAGCCTAAGGCTAAGGGAGCCCTCGCGTTAGCCTAAGCCTAGGGGTGCCATAGCCTAAGGCTAGTTGAACCCTAGCCTAAGCCTAGGGTTGCCCGAACCAAAGGCTAGGGGAGCCCTAGCCTAAGCCTAGGGGTGCCCTAGCTAAGCCTATGAGTGTCCTAGCCTAAGGCTAGGGGTACCTTAGCCTAAGGCTAGGGGTTCCTTAGCCTAAGGCTAGGGGAGCCCTAGCCTTAGCCTAAGCCTAGGGGTGCCCTAGCCTAAGAATAGGGGAGCCCTAGCATTAGCCTAGGCCTAGGGGTGCCCTATCCAAAGCTAGGGGAGCCGTATCAAAAGGCTAGGGGAGCCCTAGCCTTAGCCTAAGCCTCGGGGTGCCCTAGCCTAATGCTAGTGGAGCCCTAGCCTAAGGCGAGAGGAGCCCTAGCCTTAGCCTAAGCCTAGGGGTGCCCTAGCCTAAGGCTAGTTGGAGCCCTAGCCTTACCGTAAGCCTAGGGGTGCCCTAGCCTAAGGTTATGGGACCCCTAGACTAAGCCTAGGGGTGCCCTAGCCTAAGGCTAGGGGAGCCCTAGACGTAGCCTAAGCCTAAAGGTGCCCTAGCCTAAGGCTAGGGGATCCCTAGCCTAAGGCTAGTGGAGCCCTAGTCTTAGCCTCAGCCTAGGGGAGCACTAGCCTAAGGCTAGGGGAGCCCTCACATAAGCCTAGGGGTGCCCTCGCCTAAGCCTAGGGTGCCCTAGCCTAAGGCTAGTGGAGCCCTAGCCTTAGCCTAAACCTAAAGGTGCCCTAGCCTAAGGCTAGCGGAGCCTTAGCCTAAGGCTAGGGGAGACCTAGTCTTAGCCTAAGCCTAGTGGAGCCCTAGCCTAAGCCTAGTGTTGTCCGAAACTAAGGCTATGGGAGCCCTATCCTAAGCCTAGGGGTGACATAGCCTAAGGCTATGGGAGCCCTGGACTAAGCCTAGGGATGCCCTGGCCTAAGGATAGGGGAGCACTAGCCTAAGGCTAGGGGAGCCCTACCCTAAGTCTAGGGGAGCCCTAGCCTAAGGCTAGGGGTGCCCGAGCCTAAGGCTAGGGGAGGACGAGCCTAAGGCTAGGGGAGCCCCAGCCTAAGGCTAGGGGAGCCATAGCCTAAGCCTCGGGGTGCCCTAGCCTAAGGCTAGGAGAACACTAGCATAAGTCAAGGAGAGCCCTAGCCTTAGCCTAAGCCTAGGGCTGCCCTAACCTAAGGCTAGGGGAGCCCTAGCCTAAGGATAGGGGAGCCCTAGCCTTAGCCTAAGCTTAGGGGTGCCCTTGCCTAAGACTAGGGGAGCCCAAGCCTAAGCCTAGGGCTGCCATACCTAAGGCTAGGGGAGCCCTAGCCTTAGCCTAAGCATATGGGTGCCCTAGCCTAAGCCTATGGGTGTCCTAGCCTAAGGCTAGGGGAGCCCTAGTCTTAGGCTAGGGGAACCCTAGCCTTAGCCTAAGTCTAGGGGTGCCCTTGCCCAAGGTTAGGGGAGCCCTAGTCTTAGGCTAGGGGAGCCCTAGCCTTAGCCTAAGCCTAAGGGTGCCCTTGCCCAAGGCTAGGGGAGCCCTAGCCTAAGGCTGGGGAGCCTTAACCTAAGGCTTGGGGAGCCTTAATCTTAGCATAAGCCTAGGGGAGCCCTAGCCTAAGGCTAGGGGAACCCTAGCTTAAGCCTAGGGGTGCCCGAGCGTAAGCCTAGCAGTGGCCAAGCCTAAGGTTAGGGGAGCTCTAGGATAAGGCTAATGGAGCCCTAGCATACGCCTAGGGGTGTCTGAGCCTAAGCCTAAGGGTGCCCGAGCCTAAGGCTAGGGGAGCCCTAGCCTAAGGCTAGGGGAGCCCTAGCCTTAGCCTAAGCCTAGGGGTGACCTACCCTAATGCTAGGGGAGCCCTAGCCGAAGGCTAGGGGAGCCCTAGCCGAAGGCTAGGGAAACCCTAGCCAAAGGCTAGGGAAGCCCTACCCTAATGCTAGGGGAGCCTTATCTAAGGCTAGGGGAGCCATAGCCTTAGCCTAAGCCTAGGGGTGTCCCAACCTAAGGCTAGGGGAGCCCTATCCTAAGCCTAGGGGTGCCATAGCCTAAGGCTAGGGGAGCCCAAGCCATAGCTTAAGCCTAGGGGTGCCCTAGCCTAAGGCGAGGGGAGCCATGGCCTTAGCCTAAGCCTCGGGGTGACGTACCCTAAGGCTAGGGTAGCCCTAGCCTAAGGCTAGGGGAGCCCTAGCCTAAGGCTATGGGAGTCCTGGAATAAGCCTAGGGGTGCCCGAGCCTAAGGCTAGGGGAGCACGAGCCTAAGGCTAGGGGTGACCTACCCTAATGCTAGGGGAGCACTAGCCGAAGGCTAGGGGAGCCCTAGCCTAAGGCTAGGGGTGCCTTATCTAAGGCTAAGGGAGCCATAGCCTTAGCCTAATCCAAGGGGTGCCCCAACCTAAGGCTAGGGGAGCCCTAGCCTAAGCCTAGGGGTGCCATAGCCTAAGGCTAGGGGAGCCCAAGCCTAAGGCTAGGGGAGCCCTAGCCTAAGGTTAATGGAGCCCTAGCCTTAAGCTGGGGGAGCCCTAGCCTTAGCCTAAGCCTAGGGGTGCCCAAACCAAAGGCTAGGGGAGCCCTAGCCTAAGCCTAGGGGTGCCCTAGCCTAAGGCTAGGGGAGGCCTAGTCTTAGCCTAAGTCTAGGGGTGCCCTAGCCTAAGGCTAGGTGAGCCCTAGCCTAAGGCTAATGAAGCCCTAGCCTTAGCCTAGGGGAGCCATTGCCTTAGCCTAAGCCTAGGGGTGCCCGAACTAAAGGCTATGGGAGCCCTAGCCTAAGCCTAGTGGTGCCCTAGCCTAAGGCTAGGGGAGCCCTAGCCTTAGGCTAAGCCTACGGGTGCCCTAGCCTAATGCTAGGGGAGTCCTAGCCTAAGGCTAGGGGAGCCCTAGCCTAAGGCTAGGAGAGCCCTAGACTTACCCTAAGCCTAGGGGTGCCCTAGCCTAAGGCTATGGGAGCCCTAGCCTAAGGCTAGGGGAGCCCTAGCCTTACCCAAAGCCTAGGGGTGCCCTAGACTAAGGCTATGGGAGTACTAGCCTAAGACTAGAGGTGCCCTAGCCTAAAGCTAGGGGAGACCTAGCCTAAGGATAGGGGAGCCCTCGACTTAGCCTAAGCCTAGGGGTGCCCTAGCTTAAGGCTAGTGGAGCCCTAGACTAAAGCTAGGGGAACCCTAGCCTTAGCCTAAGCCTAGGGGTGCCCTAGCCTAAGGCTAGGGGAGCCCTAACCTTAGCCTAAGCCTATGGGTGCCCTAGCCTAAGGCTCAGGGAGCCTTAGCCTTAGCCTAAGACTAGGGGTGCCCTAGCCTAAGGCTCGGGGGGCACTAGCCTAAGGCTATGGGAGCACTAGCGTTAGCCTAAGCCTAGGGGTGCCCAAGCCAAAGTTAGGGGAGCCCTACCCTAAGTCCAAGGGAGCCCTAGCCTTAGCCTAAGCCTTGGGGTGCGCTAGCCTAAGGCTAGGGGACCCCAAACTTAAGCCTAGGGCTGTCATACGTAAGGCTAGGGGAGCCCTTGCCTAAGGCTAAGGGAGCCCTAGCCTTAGCCTTAGCCTAGTGGTGCCCTAGCCTAAGGTAGGGGAGCCCTAGCCTAAAGCTAGGGGAGCCCAAGCCTAAGGCTAGGGGAGCCCTGGACTAAGTCTAGGGGAGCCCTAACCTAAGGCTAGGGGTGCTCGACCTAAGGCTACGGGAGTACGAGCCTAACGCTAGGGGAGTCCAAGCCTAAGGCAAGGAGAGCCCTAGCCTAAGCCTAGTGGTGCCTTAGCCTAAGGCTAGGAGAGCCCTAGCCTAAGGCTAGGAGAGCCCTACCTTAGTCTAAGCCTAGGGGTGACCTAGCCTTAGACTATGGGAGCCCTAGCATAAGGATTGGGGAGCCCAAGCCTAAGGCTAGGGGAGCCCTAGACTTAGCCTAAGCTTAGGGGTGCCCTAGTCTAAGGCTAGGGGGGCCCTTGCCTAAGGTTAGGGGAGCCCCAGCCTTAGCCTAAGCCTATGGTTGCCCTTGCCTAAGGGTAGGGGAGCCCTTGCCTAAGGTTGGTGGAGCCCTATTCTTAGCCTAAGCCTAGGGGAGCCCTAGCCTAAGGCTAGGGGAGCCCTAGCCTAAGCCTAGTGGTGCCCGAGCCTAAGCCTAGGGGTGCCCTAGCCTAAGGCTAGGTGAGCCCTAGCCTAAGGATAGGGAAGCCTTAGCCTAAGACTAGGGGAGCCCTAGACTTAGCCTAAGCCTAGGGTTGACCTACGCTAAGGCTAGGGGAGCCCTTGCCTTAGCCTAAGCCTAGGGGTGCCCTAGCCTAAGGCTAGGGGAGCCCTAGCCTTAGCCTAATTTTAGGGGTGCCCTGGTGTAAGGCTAGGGGAGCCCTAGCCTAAAGCTAGGGGAGCCCTAGGCTTAGGCTAGGGGAGCCCAAGCCTAAGCCAAGGGCTGCCATACCTAAGGCTAGGGGAGCCCTAGCCTTAGCCTAAGCCGATGGGTGCCCTAGCCTAAGCCTATGGGTGCCCTAGCCTAAAGCTATGGGAACCATAGCCTAAGGCTACGGGAGCCCTAGCCTTAGCCTAAGCCTAGGGGTGCCCTTGCCTAAGGCTAGGGGAGACCTAGCCTAAGGCTAGGGGAGCCCTAGCCTAAGGCTAGGGGAGCCCTAGCCTAAGCCTAGGGGTGCCCGAACCTAAGGATAGGGGAGCACTATCCTAAGCCTAGGTCTGCCCTAACCTAAGCCTAAGGGAGCCCTAGCCTAAGGCTAGGGGAGCCCTAGTCTAAGCCTAGGGGTGCCCTAACCTAAGGCTAGGGGAGTCCTAGCCTAAGCCTAGGGGTGCCCTAGCCAAAGGCTAGGGGAGACCTATCCTAAGCCTAGGGGAGCCCTAGCCTATGCCTAGGGGTGCCCGAAACTAAGGCTAGGGGAGCCCTAGCCTAAGCCTAGGTGTGCCCTAGCCTAAGGCTAGGGGAGCCCTAGCCTAAGGCTAGGGGAGCCCTGGACTAAGCCTAGGAGTGAACTGTCCTAAGGATAGGGGAGCTCTAGCCTAAGGGTAGGGGTGACCGAGCCTAAGGCTAGGGGAGCCCTAGCCTAAGCCTAGGCGTTCCCTAGCCTAAGGCTAGGGGAACCCAAGCCTAAGGCTAGGGGAGCCCTAGCCTTACCCTAAGCCTAAAGGTGCCCTAGCCTAAGGCTACGGGAGCCCTAGCCTTAGCGTACGCCTAGGGGTGCCCTAGCCTAAGGCTACGGGTGCCCTAGCCTAAGGCTAGGGGAGCCCTAGCCTAAGGCTAGGGGAGCCCTAGCCTTAGCCTAAGCCTAGGGGTGCCCTAAAGTAAGGCTAGGGGAGCCCTAGCCTAAGCCTATGGGAGCCCTAGCCTAAGGCTAGGGGAGCCCTAGCCTAAGGCTAGGGGAGACCTAGCCTAAGGCTAGGGGAGCCCAAGCCTAAGGCTAGGGAAGCCCTAGCCTTAGCCTAAGCCTAGGGGTGCCATAGCCTATGGCTAGGGGAGCCCTAGCCTAAGCCTATGGGTGCCCTAGCCAAAGGCTAGGGGAGCCCTATACTAAGGCTAGGGGAGCTCTGGCCTAAGCCTAGGGGTGCCCTAACCTAAGGCTAGGAAAGTCCTAGCCTAAGCCTAGGGGTCCCATAACCTAAGGATAGGGGAGCCCAAGACTAAGCCTAGGGGTGCCCGAACCTAAGGCTAGGGGAGCCCTATCTAAAGCCTAGGTGTGCCCTAGCCTAAGCCTAGGGGAGCCCTAGCCTAAGGCTAGGGGAGCCCTAGCCTTA